>NW_027438312.1:0-272435 GCF_000715075.1 Nicotiana tabacum
AACCAGTAGCTGGTGATTAAGGGGAGTAGAAGAAAGATACTTATTTTATGTGAAGATGACGAGCTTAATTGTGGGCTTTGACGTTAATGGTGAAAAATGAGAAGGGAAGAAGATGAGTGTGTGGTTAGGAAGAAGAGAAAGCTCGGCTCCTCCTTTTGTGTTTTTCTTGCCCCTTTAGCTCTTAGGTGCTAATTTTTATCCGATTCCTTCTCCCTCCTTTGCTAAGAGAACGTCCCCCTGTTTTCTCTCCCCTCTTTTTTGACTTTCCTCTTCCACTTTTTTATTTTCCTCCTCCCCTTTTTGACTTTCCTCCTCCCTCCCCTTTTTAACTTTCCTCCTCCCTTTTTGATTTTTCTTCTCCCCTTTTGACTTTTTGTTGTATGTGTTTGGGTTAGAGATGAATCTCCTTCTTTTTTTGTGAGTATCCATGTGTGTTGGTGGAGGGATTATGTGAGAGAAGTGTATGGGGAAAGTGAGAGTATGAGTGAAAAAATATTCACACATAGTCAAAAATTAGGTGCTTACAGCTGCTAAACTCAAAATTGTTCGAATAGAAGTCATTTTAACAACATGTGAGAAAATTTTGTCAAAATCAATACCTTTCTTCTGCTTGAAGCCTTTTACCACCAATCGAGCTTTGTATCTGACAAGCTTTCCATTTCCATATTTCTTGAGTTTAAAGACCCATTTGCATTTGGGTGGTCTTTTATACTTTGGAAGTTCAACCAGTTTGTACGTGCAATTTTTCTATAGAGATTCCATCTCTTCTTGCATGGCTTTCATCCACTGGTTCTTTTCTAGATGAGACAATACCTCCTTAAGACTTTCTGGCTCCCTTTCATCACTAATATGGACATACTCTGTGGAAGGGTACCTACATGACTCTACCCTTAGTCTCTCTGATCTCCTCAGAGGTTGAGGTTGTTCTTCTTCCTGAGTGGGGTGATACAGTTGCTTGGCACCATCATCAAGTTGCCCCCCTGCTCAATAACCTCACCAGGTTGCTCCCCCTGCTTGGCAACCTCGTCGGTCCTACTTTCTGCACTTGTGGGATTGTTAGAAGTAGAAGGAATAGTAACAAGGTTAAGAATTATACCATTCTTGGCCTTCTCTGGCATATCATCAACAGTTCCAACTTCACTTTCTCGGAAGACTACATCTCTGCTTATGATGACCTTCTTCTTTACAAGATCCCACAATTTGTATCCGAAATCTTCATCTCCATATCTGATGAATATGCAAGGAACAAATTTATTATCCAGCTTTGTTATCTGCTCCTTTGGTACATGTGCAAAAGCTCTACAACCGAACACCTTCAGATGCAAGTAGGACACCTCCTTGTTGGTCCAAACTCTTTCTAGGATGTCAAATGCCAACGGAACTGATAGACTCATATTGATCAGGTAACAGGCTGTCTGAACTGCTTCACCCTAGAATGACTTGGGCAGTTTAGCAATTCTGAGCATGCTTCTCACCTTATCCATAATGGTGTGGTTCATCCTTTCGGCTACGCCATTGTGTTGTGAGGTTCCAAGAACTGTCTTTTCATGTGTGACTCGAACAATACTCTTCAAATTCCCTTGAAGTGTACTTACCTCCATTGTCACTTCGGAGATGCTTTAGCTTTTGGCCTGTCTCCCTTATCACCATAGCATGAAACTTCTGGAAAACTTGAAACACCTGATCTTTGGTATTCAAAATATAAACCATAATTTTTGTGAAGAATTATCAATAAAAGTAACAAAATATTTGTTACTGCCCATCGATTCAATTTCCATTGGACCACAAACATCAGAATATACCAAATCAAGTATATTCAATTTTCTTTCAAACGATGTCTGAAATGAGACTCTATGCTGCTTACCAAATAAACAGTAGTCACAAGGTTTTACCATTGTACATTTGGTGTAAGAAATGAGTGATTTCTTGGAAAGAATCTGCAATCCCTTCTCGCTCATATGACCCATTCTATTGTGCCACAAATATGCAGAAATCTCATCTTGTGCCGCATTCAATTCACCTTGTTATATTTCTGCATTTGTCCTGTACAACGTGCCATGTGCAACTCCCTTTGAAATCACCAATGATCCCTTGGTGAGTCTCCACTTTTTATTTGCAAAATAGTTATCGTATCCATCACGATTTAATGCAATTTTCGAGATCAAGTTCATCCGCAAATCTAGTACATGTCGCACGTCCTTCAGATCCAATGTGCATCCGACATTTGTCTTGATACAAATGTCACCAATCCCCGCAATCTTTGAATAACTTGTGTTACCTATTCTAACAAGGCCGAAATCACCTTCTACATATCTGCAAAAAAGATCTCTTATCGGTGTGGCATGGTAAGGTATTGTATCAACCACCCATTCTGACTCTGATGCTGATAAGTGCATGCATTCCTCTTCCTCGTTTATAAAGAGGACAACATTATCATTGTTTTGCACCATGGAGGTTGTGTTGTCATCATTCTTCTGGCCACTAGTTTCATCTTTACCCTTCCTTGGATTTGGACAATCTTTTTTTAAGTGAACTGGTTGATCAAAATTGTAGCAATTTCTCGCTCTTGATTTGGATCAGTTCTTAGACTTCCCACGAGCTCCGGATCTACCATAGTTGCTCGAACTCCTTTGATAACTCCTGCCTCTACCTTCTATGATGAGAGCATGTCCTTGATTTTCAGGCTTCTTTCTCATCTTCTCATTGAGTAGAAGAATCGATGTGACATCTTTCAACTCAATGGTAGTCTTACCGTGCAGGATGGTTGTTGCCAGATTATCGTACGAAGATGGCAACGAGTTCAATAGCAAGATGGCTTTATCTTCTTCCTCGATTTTCACTCCGAGATTGGCGAACTGTATGATTAGTCCGTTAAACACATTTAAATGTGACAAAAAATTCGTACCTTCACCCATATGTATGGCGTATAGCTGCTTCTTTATGTATAATTTATTTGTTAGAATTTTGGACTTGTATGGGCTTTCCAAACTTGTCCAAATGGCGCGTGCGGTGTCTTCATCAATTATGTTATTTACCACATCATCTCATAAGTGCAACCTGATTACACTAGCAACCCTTTCATCCAAGTCAGCACAATCCCCAGCTTTCATGGTATCAGGCATTTTGGCATCAGCATCTAGTACCTTGTGTAATCTTTGTTGAATGAGGAGATCTCTCATCCTTATTTGTCATGTTGAGAAACCGCTATCTCCGTAAATCTTACTTTACTCGGACATTTTTGTTTTTCACCGAGTATAGTACTACTGACAGTGAATAGTATTTCATTGAACGAGCAGAACCTGTGCTCCGATACCAGTTATTGGGAATAAACTTCCTACAGAAATAACATTCACGGTAATAAAAGCGAAATAATAACGTAGCACCGAGATACAGTAATTAGCAAGAATAAAAGAGTGATAACGACACCAAGATATTTACGTGAAAAACCCTTTTGAATAAGGGAAAAACTACGGCCCCGAGACGAGCAATTGATATCACTATAGCAAGAAATTTTACACTTTGTAGGTCCGAGTAAAATACTCCAAAGACCACTACAACACTCAAAAGAAATAACTCTCTTTTGATATTTTTACCTTACTACAATATCGCTCACTCTCTATTTTTCTCACAGACTATTTTCTTATACCTTGTCTATGAAACCTCACTCTTTCTTTCTCTCTTTGTTTTGTGTATCTTCAACTGAATCAGGAGCTATCTATTTATAGACATCTAATTCTCCTTGCTTGCATCATGGATGACATTATCATAATATAAATGTCAAACTTTCACCTTGTGAAAGTAATGAAAAATCTGACTACCCAAATCACATTTCCTGTAGATTTGGCAGCATGGTACTTTATGTCAAAGGAAGTTTGTCTTCCTTTCACATTCATGGGATGGACCCCACACTACACATAAAAACAACTCAATTAAGCTCAAGTGCCGCACAATTTAAGAGTAAAACACCAAAATATAAGGTAAATAATGAATTATGGCGAAACATCACCCATGTATGAAGAATATTATTGTATGATATACTTCATCCGTCCCAAATTATGTCGTTTTTTGCTTCTCAAAATTCAATATTTTAAAATACTTTTTTTATTATATTAACGTGAGACGAATTGCAACTGACTAGATCTTTGCTTCCTTTCCGCTTTTGTTATTGAGAGTGGAATACCCCTTAAATTATTCCTTACCATCACTGACTAGATCCTTGTTCAGGTTATGAAAGTGATAGTAGATCTGGTAATCCCTACAACTCGTGATCAACTTGCTAAGTTGGTTGGAGATCGTGATGATTACTTCAGCATTCCCTTGAAGAATCTGAAGAAGGTTAGCACCAAGTTCTTAATTGTTTCACAGAAGAGAAACATCAAAAAACAAGCCTACTTGAATGAAGTTTCTCAGAGGAATGACTCAGTATTCTTTGCTACAATTGGTAATTTTGTCATCCTTCCACCCCTTGTCACTTTAGACATTGCAATTGCGACAGGTTATGTGCAGCTATTTCCATGACTTGTATAAAGATCCACTGTTTCTGTTACTAATATAGTGAAACTCTAATAAATTGGCCTACTTCATTGCGGACACGGAGATTTCGAGTTCAACTTCAGGCGCCTTTGAAAAATCAGACCTGACTTTCTCACCACGAGGAACTATCTCCTCCATTATAGGGAAGTTCTCATCCTCGATGGCAGCGGAGATGCCCTCCGCGTGAGTAGGGAAAACCATCACTAAAGGTACCGGGTAACTTTCCTCGCTGGGACCAGAAGATTGATTAGACATAGTTAAAACGAAAGAGAGGGTATTCAAAGTAACAAGGAGTTAAAAACAACAGGGATTGCTAGGGCAGGGAAAGAAGATGCACAACAATGGAATAAGAAAAAGAAGGCACAAGGTTTCGATATGGGAAATCTGTAAAACTCGAGTGTGTGTCTTCACATACCTATTTATAAGAGCTTAGGCATCGAAACCGAGAAATTAGGTCATCATTACTTAGCACAACTATCGAAGCGACAATCCAACCAATAAACGCTTGCGAAATGACGCAACGCATCATAAATGATGTATGACGTCATAACGCCACTTTGATCCAGGAACAACGTAACCCCAAAAGTTGCGGCTCATGAAAGGCTACGTTGCCCCCTCGTCCAATCATCTCGACCACTACGAACAGAATTCGCTCATCAAGCCCGCATGAGGCCGACCTTAATAAGTGGAGGGACTAACTGTATAAGTCAAAATCTGCCCTAGAATATTTAGGACAAGATAATGCTAAAGGAAGAGTCTTCAAGCCGTTATCAGTGGAGGTCGACCAGGAAGCAGCGAGTTTCATGGCCGAGATGTCAACAAGGGTCGACGTCGAGCACCGTTGGCAAAGTTGTAACGGCTAATTTTCAAAATAGGATATTAAAGAGAATATTCTAGTGAATATTCTCTGCACTTCTACTATTAGGGTTTGTTAAGGAAATGACTCATATAAATAGAAAAGGAAGACAATGGTGTAAGGCATGTGATATTCATTTTGTAAGAATACACTTTGACAAAAGATCTTTTCTCTCTCTCTTACTAAGACACAAATATCACCTTTTCACCAAGATTTTTGTCCATATTATTCCATACTTTCCACCAGATCCGGGGATAATTCGAACATTCAAGGATTTGTCTGTCATCTATCATTGTCTGGAGGAATAACCACCTAGTTCCCCCTTTATTGGGTGAATCGTTCCTTCTATTTACTTAAATGTCATTTATTATTGTTCGTTGCTATTTAATGCTCTATTATTGCCCACATCACTTGAAATGATTGTTGCGCATCATTATTATATTTCTACCGGATCTGTCCAATGTTAGTCACGCTTTCGGAACTCGCATCTAGAAATATTATTATTAACTAGGTTTAACCCCTTAATACATAAGTTTAATTATTTGAGCCAAGGGTTACACTTTTTGGTCAATTAAGTATTGCATTTCGTGTTTAACATCTCAACCAACAAGAGAGTTGACGTATGTAGGCTTATTTAGTTATTAGAGAACTTTTGTATTAGGTCATATCATGTCTAGCTGCAAGTAGTGGTGTTCCTACATGCTGGCCTTCCGTTTCCTGTCAAAAGATTAATGTAAATAAAATCATTTGTTTTCTTCTTTTATGGTGAGGGAAAGTCTGTCCTGCCTTGCCACGGGCTATATTAGTTAATGATTGCTATTTTTTAGTCCCGTGTTATGATCCCTATTCCATCTTTAACACATCTTTAACACATTCCACGGGCTTTATCAAAAAAGTGATTCCTCTCATGGTTGAGGGGGGATGGTCTTACTATCCCTGGGGATACCATTCTTGCTTAAATTTGATTTGTGCAGTGAAAAAGTTTATTTTAGTTAGGATTTCAGTAATGAGTATGTATTTCTGCAGCTTAAGTATCATGTGAACGGTCGAGAAAAAGACTACCTGCCACAAGTTGGCCAATGGAATATGATGAATAAGTTATATAGTGCTGTTGACACTATTTAAATCTCGTCTCATCGGTTGTTTTTCATTTATGTTCAGTTCGGCACCTACTGGTGTGTACCGGTAGAAAGCCTGCGTTGCATTTTCCTTTCAGGTGATCTGAAGAAGCGAATTTGTGAGACTGAACTAGGAGTTGTCTCACAGTGCTGTTTCACAAAACATGTAAGAGTATATAAGATGAGCAAACAGTATCGATCTAGCCAATGTAGCGCTGAAAATCAATGTGAAGGTGGGAGGAAGAAACACTGTGCTTTTTTATTCTATATCAAGGCGAATTCCCCTTGTCAGCGACAGTCCTAGCATTAGTTTTTGGTGCAGATGTCACCCACTCTCACCCTGGGGAGGACTCTAGCCCATCTATTGCCGCAGTAGGAAACTTAACCAGCAAAATGAACTCCCCACAGCAAAACTACTGGGGTGAAAACTGAAGTGGCTCCAGTTCAAAGCTTTTCCAAGAGAACATGCAGAGTAATCCAGCTCCAATACATTACAATCAACCATCTCAATATGTTAGAGAACAGAAAGCAGAAGATGGCTACAATTGGAGGAAATATGGGCAGAAGAAATTGAAAGGAAGTGAGAATCCTCAGGATTTCTCATTTCTGTTTAACCATAAATCAAGTAGATATTTCCACGAACCATAACAAGATTCTTTTCTAGACTTTGAAGACAAGTACATTAAAAACATCACTTTCTGTGCCAGTAGCTAAATACATCAGTTAAGCTTTGTCCTTCATGTGCATCTGAGTTGGCTACTTTACAAAAACACTAACGTCAAACATTTCCATATGCATTTCTTATACAAAAACAGCCTGCTTTAAGGCCACAACATCCACATATAGTCATCTGCGTCATATTTGCGCTAATCCGAGCTGTATAACTCAAATGCTGGGGATCCAAGGATAGAAAAGATCTTACCTCGAATATCAGATAGGTCACACTCCCCTAACTTGTTAATTAAAGCACCCATTCCCCTTAATTTATGTACTCAATTTTCAAATTTTCAGTGTCAGAAATTAAACATAGAAAAACAAAAACAAGAGACACTGCATCATTCAAGACAAATCAAAGAATTGCATATTGATTAGTAAAAGAGAAAGGTATACAGTAAGAAGAGGGTATCAGCCACTATGCATATAACAACAACAACAACAACAACCCAGTATAATCTCACTAGTGGGGTCTGCGGAGAGTAGTATGTACGCAGACCTTACCCCTACCTTGGGGTAGAGAGGTTGTTTCCGATAGATCCTCGGCTTCCTCCCTTCAAGAACTCCCCACCTTGCTCTTGGGGTGACTCGAATTCACAACCTCTTAGTTGAAAGTGGAGGGTACTCACCACTAGACCAACCCACTGTACATACAAAACAATATTTGAGGGCCTACCCTATACAAAATTCTTTGCTTGTTCGAATCTCATCAGCAAAATTAAAGCGACTCAGATTGGACAGATCAAAACAAATACTAGTATTTCAGTAGTCCACTACGTTATTAGCATGCAACTCCAATAAATGCCTTAGACCATCTCTAAATCGTCCATAAACCTTAGAACGGTGCCTTTCTGCTACAACTATATGATGATTTGTTGTGAACTTAAACTCTGGAAATACCAAACCGTTTTTGCTGAAAAGAGTATCAATCATATTCTTCGAAGCCTCCGGTGTCAGTCGAAATCCATTCCAATGTATATGCGAAGCCCGATAATAACATGCTACAACTCCTTCCTCTCCACACTTCTTATGCGGATCAAAATTAAACGGACCACTGTCAGTACTACCACAACAAACCTTCATCAATGTCTTAGTGATAGGCTATATGTATATCCCTGTTATGTTTTGATGGTCTAACAAACTTACTGTCAAGAACCAGATAAGGAACCTGTTACACATTCTCAAAACCTTAAGATCAAAAGGTTCCAGCTTGGGATATGGTTCAACTCTTCAGAGTCAAAGGAACAACAGAGGGAACACATAGCTACCGTTTCCCGAGAAAACTGCACAAGTCAACTGCTCGAGCTGTAAAGTTGCTGCCTGCACATGCTACAGTGCAGCAGTCAACTTTATGGGGAGTGCTCTTTACCTAACTTGCTTACATCATTCAAGTGATGTCACAAATGAGTTATTTACATCAAGAAAAGGTAAAACAAAACACTTGCACATTCAAGAATGAAAAGCAACATTCTCTCAAGTCTGTGTCAATCTTGCAAGTGATTCTCAAGGGCATCAAGAACAAAGAACAACATAACAAAGGACCAGCTTCTTGTATTGAGTCATCATATGTCCTTAGTTGTGTTTCACCTTTGTTAAAGCACTTCAATTGTAATTCCTACTTAGCTTGTTTAGAAGCATTGCGTAGGAAACCCTTTGTAAATCATAAACCATTGTATTTGTGTCTTGGCTAGAGTTAGTCGAGTTGTAAATTCTTTGTAATAGAGTAATTAGAAAATGGCTTGTAATAGAATATTACAAGCTAGTGAGGGATTAAGAGGTTACTTCCTAGGTTACATAGGTTGTAATCTGAAAATTGCTCAGTAGTGAAGTTGAAATCCTATAAGGGTAGGTCGTGGTTTTTAATCCCGTTGAGCTGGGAATTTTCCACGTAAAATTCCTCTTGTTATTTACTTACTACAATGTGCATGGTTTCTGTGGAAACTTATATGTGTGGGAACTAATAGAGAACCTGGTTCTCTATATAGTTTGGTGGACCCTCGAATTCTATAAATTGGTATCAGAGCCCGTTCTTTCTATCAGGCTAACCCCTAGAAAGGATCCTCATGGCTGATCCACCAAACTTTGAAGAATGTCAATCAACTTATAGATCACCACGATTTAATGGCCAATACTATGGATGGTGGAAGACAAGGATGCATGATTTTATCATGGCTGAAGATTCATAGCTCTGGGATGTTATCTGCGATGGTCCCTTCGTTCCTATGAGAACCATTGGAGAACCAGCAGTGACAGTTCCCAAGTCTAGGCGTGTCAATCTACCAAGGAGATCTGGGAGGCACTCCAAATAGCACACGAAGGGACAACTCAAGTCAAGCAGTCGAAAATTGATATGCTAACCACTGAGTATGAACTCTTCAGGATGAAAGACGATGAGTCCATTCAGTACATGCATACTCGCTTCACCTCTATCATCAATGAGCTCTATTCCCTAGGAGAAATCATTCCAAGGAACAAACTTGTCAGGAAAATACTCAGTATATTACCTGGTTCCTGGGAAAGCAAAGTAAATGCTATCACGGAGGCAAAGGATCTACAAAAGCTAACCATTGATGAACTCATTGGTAATTTGAAAACTTATGAAATTAAGAAGAAAAAGGATCATGAGATAAGAGAACCCAAAAGGGAGAAGAACCCGGTCCTTAAGACAGACAATAATGAATCAAGTGGTGAGGATGCTGATATGGCTTATTTGACAAAGAGATTTTAGAAAATGGTCCGCAAAAATAGAGGTATTCCGAAGAAGGGCAGCTCCAGCAAGCCAAGAGGATAGGACATATGTCATAAGTGCGGGAAGCCAGGGCACTTCATCAAGGATTACCCTCTCCTCAAGTAAGACCAGTACAAGCACAACATAGACAAAGCAGCCAAGAAGAACCCGATTCCTAACAAAAGATTTAAAAGAAAAGAAATTGTTGATAATATTGTGAAACAATCTCTTGCTGCATGGGGAGACTCTTCTAGCGAATCTGGAGAAGATGATGCACAAGGTGACACCTCCATGATGGTAGTAGAAAGTGAAGGAGTTGCTTATGATTCCATTTTTTCCCTGATGGCAAAATCTGATGATTATGAAGACAATGATGATGATGTGGTAAACTTTCTGGATGTTCAAAGAAATTTGAAGTCTTACTCTCAAAAAAAGCTTATATATTTGGCTAATGTTTTAATTGATCCTTATCACAGTCTCATTAGTGATAGAAATGTGCTAACCAAGGAACTAGGAGAAATAGAACATGGGAGAGATGATCTAGTGGTGGTTATGGCTGATCTAAGAGAGACCATTGAGAGTTTAAAAAGGGAAAAGGATATTTTGACTGAGAGAAGTGCAAACATAGAGCATGAGAGATATGACCTATTAGTAGTAGTTGTAGACCTAAAGGAAACAATTGAGAAACTCAGAAGGGAAAGTAGGCCTATGAACACCCAAAAGGGAAAGGAAGTTGCAAGTAAGGCACACCTTATGCTTGAAGATGAGATAAAATAAGTGAAATCTAGTCTGTGTGCCGAACTTGAGAGAAACAAACAACTTCAGGAAGATCTAGGCGGTGTTAAGAATGATCTAGAAAAATCACTCAAGTGAACCTGGTCCTCTGATGCTATCATTGCCTTGTATAAAAACAATGGGGGTAAAAGGAAAGTGATAGGGTTCCAAAGGGAAAAGACTCCTTACAACCCTCATAGAAAGTATGTTACTGTACCTGATAACTGGCTTTGCACTCACTGTGGTAATACTGGGCACTTTAAGGAAACTTGTAAGGCCAAGTTTCAGTCTCAACAGAAAAATAAAGTTTTTGCTAAAAAGGTAACTACTGTTAGAGAACGTGGTCCCTCATATAAAAGATGCATGATGCCTGCTTGGACAAAAAAGGTCCTGATTCATCCCTTTCTCAATTACAAGGGACCCAAACTTGTTTGGGTTCCTAAGTCTAACCCTTGATTTCCTTTTCCAGGGAGCAGTGAAAGGGAGCAGCCAATAATGGTACATGGATAGTTGTTACTCGAAGCACATAAGTGGGAGTACAAATGATTTACTTTCACTCAAATACCTGCAAGGATGGAGTGTATCCTTTGGAAACGGCAAAAAAGGATACATTCTGGGAATTGGAAGAATTGGGAAGTTTCTTTCTCACTCAATTGAAAATGGGTACTACGTGAATGGGTGGAAGTACAACCTGTTAAGTGTCTCCCAAATCTGTGACAAGGGAAACAAGACTGGTGATCTCAGCTGTCTAAGTGTTATTGATAATGATGCTGAACTATGGCACAGAAGGCTGGGTCATGCAAGTTTCACGTTGCTGAACAAGTTGGTCAAGAAGGACCCGGTTTGTGGCCTGCCCAACTCAAGCTTCAAGGATCACAAGGTGTGTGATGCAATGTGTTAAGGAATGTATACATGTGATCTTTGATGAATCTCACCACTCATGTGGGAAGGATTCACATGATAAGATTGATCAAGAGGGAGAATAGTCAATTGTCCCTAGTGAAGTCATTGACATGGCAAATGGAAAAACTGACATGATGAGTCACGTCAAGGATTCAAATGACAATGGCACATCTGAATCTCCAGCTAACATAGAGGAACCTGGTTCCTCAATCACAACAACTGAAGCTGAAAACATAGTTGCTAATGCAGATCAAGGGACCCCACATGTAGAGAGAGAATCACATTCAGAAATACCTGGACCTTCCCACAACAAGGTTCGGGTGTCTAACTGGAAACACAAAAGTTCACATCCTCTGGAAAATGTGATCACTCCTCTTGATTCATGAATTCAAACCAGATCAAAGGCAAGGTTTGTAGTTCAAGGGTACAATCAGGAAGAAGGGATTGACTATGATGAAACATTTACCCCAGTTTCACGAATGGAGGCAATCAGAATCCCCATTACCTTTGCGTCTCATATGAAATTCAAATTGTTTCAAATGGATGTCAAAAGTGAATTTCTGAATGGCTTTCTAAAATTAGAAGTTTATGTCAAGCAACCTCCTGGATTTGAGAATCACGAGTATCCTGAGCATGTGTTCAAATTGGACAAGGCATTGTATGGGCTAACGCAGGCTCCCCGGGCTTGGTATGAAAGGTTGTCAAAGTTCCTTCTAGAAAATGGCTTTACAAGAGGGGAAATTGACAACACTCTTTTTCTGAAGAAACGAGGGAGGAACCTACTCATTGTTCAAGTATATGTTGATGATATCTTTTTCGGAGCCACAACCGACTTTCTTTGTGAAGAGTTTGCAAAACTCACGAGGAGTGAGTTCGAGATAAGTATGATGGAAGAATTAAATTTCTTTTTGGGATTTCAAGTGAGGTAATCTCAAAAGGTGACATTGATAAGTCAGCAGAAGTACATCAAGGAGCTGCTGAAAAAGGTTTGATATAGAAGCATCCAAAGTTATTGACACACCTATTGCCACAACTACTTGTCTAGACATGGATGAACCTGGTTCCCATGTAAATCAGACCATGTATAGAGGGATCATAGGATCACTTTTGTATCTCACAACAAGCAGACCAGATATCGTTTTCAGTATGGGACTGTGTGCCAGGTTTTAGTCTAATCCCAAGAAATCTCATCTGAAAGCTGCCAAAAGAATCCTAAGGTATCTCAAAGGAACGCAGGACCTAGTTCTCTACTATCCCTCAGGAGATAACCTTGACTTAATAGGGTATGTTAATGTTGACTATGCTGCTTATCTGGTGGATAGGAAAAGTACTTTTAGTATGGCACATTTTCTGGGTTCGTGTCTAATCTCACGGGGCACAAGAAAAACAAAACTCAGTGGACCTTTCAACTGCTGAAGCTGAGTATGTGGCAACTGCCTCTTGCTATGATCCACTGCTGTGGATCAAGCAGCCGCTAGAAAGGTTCGAGACAATGTTGAGAAAGGGCTCATCTGCATGAAGTTTTGCAGCATAGAAGATCAAATTGCAGATATCTTTACCAAAGCACTGAGCAGAGAGAACTTTGAAAAGAATCGCTTGGCACTAGGGGTGATGAAGTCTAGCCAGGGACCTGGTCCCACGATGATTGGCTATGAAAGAAGTGTATAGGTAAAATAGCTAAAAAGTATTTTCTAGCAAAGTCTAACTCATCTCTATACCGTTACATGTAGATATGAATGGCGATTACAGAGCAGACAAGTAGCTAATGCATTGCACGATTGGTCAAAGGATGAGGCTTACATTTTCAAACTCTGTGAGGGAACCAGGTTCCTTTGACACAGGTTAGTAGCTCCTTTATACTTTCATGCATAATTTTTTAAACGGCTGAAATGGTGCCACGTCATTATATTGTCAATTTCTTTTTGCTTCTTGAATCAAAGTGTCTCACCCTTTATAAAGCGACCCGAATACCCAAAATTGATACCCCAACCGGTCTATATCTCCTCTCAAATAAATCTATTCACAGTCACTTTCAGAACTGTTCATATCACGAATCCAAAATTCCCCTTTTCCCCTTCTTCAAATTCTCTTCTTCAACTAAATACACTCGACCATGTCTGACAATCAGGAAACACAAAATGTTCCAAGTGTCATCCTCACTGTGTCCTCACCTGTTGAAACATCAGTACCGGATAGTACTACTGGGGCACCAACTGAGGGACCTGATCCCTCCACCCAAGAGGAGCCAACCCTTGGTTCCTCTTAAGCAACCCAGGTCAGTACTTATCCTACTTCCTCTTCTCACTTCTACGCTGAGCCTTTGTCCATGGTTGTTCCTGAAATGAGATCGTTATCTGAAGGGGAGAATGAGGACGGTGTAGATGATTATGATAATGTGGCTATTGCTAGTTTTATCAAGGTTAGGAGTAGACATGCCACTACTCAAGTGCCAACTCCTAAGAGACCTATCAATAGGTTGCAGAAGAAGGAAGAATTTGAGTCAGTTTTAAGGAAACGAAGAAGATGAGATTGGTGAAAGATGGAAAGGTTGTAAATGAGAAGGTAGTGCCTCCTGCACTAGTCGTTGATGTTGATGATGAGGTAGAAGAGGAACCTGGTTCCTTGGTTCGTAAGTCTTCAAAGAAACTTACTATTCCAAAGTCCAAAAGGGAGTCATCTGTGAGTGAAATTGACTTGAGCAAGGTTGAGGATGAAAAATCTTGTGGAAAGGTAGTTGAGGAATCTGGGGAACAAGTGATAGAAGAATCAGTTGAAAAAGTGTCTACGAAAAAGGTGTCTGGGAAATCTGCTGAGAAAGGAAAGAGTGCTCGCACATCAGTAAAAAGGAAGGGTGATGCTAGTGAGGAACCTGGTTCCTCCAAAAAGACCAAGATTGATGATACCCAGGATGCTAGCAAGGAAAAATTGAAAAATCAAAAGGTGCTATGGGGCCATACATTTGCCCTTGATATTCTAGATATGGCTGGCATGCGCCAATTGGTGGAGATCTGTGAATTTCAATAGTGGACACACCTGTTCACAGGTGACTGTCCCAAAGTTTATGAGGACGAAGTGCGTAGTCTTTATGCCGACATTTTTACAGTTGAGGATGATCATATTTGTGTGATGGTGAATGGTATTGATCTTGTGATGGACTCTGCTGTACTGGGAACTATCTTGGGAGTGCCTGGTGAGGGTTTGTCTTCTGTTCAGGGAACCTGCTCTTCGAACTTTAGAAATGCTATCTTGAAGGATAAGGCAGTCCAACAAGGGGAACAGGTACATAAGAAGGCCCTCCTTCCAGTGTACCAACTGTTGTTTGAATTGGTGAACAAGGTTTTGCTCCCTCGTATAGAACAAAGGTCCATTATATCTCGGGCAGACTTGGTTCTCATGGAAGCACTAGATAGATACACAACTATCAACATGCCTGGCATCATGATAGAACACATGCAGAAGGTGGCAAAGTTCAAGGATGGTAATCATGGGATGCCTTACGGGTTCCTCCTTACTAAAGATTTTGAGTTCTTCAAAGTCCCTTTGGAAAACTCCAAAGTGGGTACTCGTAAGCAAACCTTCTCTAAGACCACCCTCGAGGAATGTGAGTGTATAGATAAGGTTGGAGGGGTTGGCAGCACTTCTACTATCTCCTAGTTGATCAACGCCTAAAATAGTGCCACTGATGAGATAAGGAAGCTGAAGGCAAGGAATTCCATTCTTGAGGGTCAGCTAAGTTAGCTTCAGGAGGCACCTAGTTCTCACAGCTCTCACAGCACAGAGGTTGCCCGTCTGACCAAAGAAAATGCCAACCTCAGGAAACAAGTTGAGGACCTGAAGGAGAAACTGCTCAATGAGCAGATGTCAGCTAATGCTCGCATGGACATCCTTCTTAAAACCCTTGCCTCTTCATCTAAGCCTTTCCACTCCAGTGCTCCCTAGAACGTGTTCCCTTTCCAGTATCAAATGCTAGTGTCTGTCCTTTGTTTTAGTTCTGATGATGTTTATGATTGGTACTTCTGTTTTTGCTGTTTTTTATTTTGTGGATGTGTTGGTAACAATGGAACTACTCCCTGCTTAATTTCCAAAAATTAATAGAAGTTTCATCCTTTTGCTGTGTACGTCTTGCTCTTTATACTCTGTTTTTAGTCATGTTGTGTGCACACAAGTGGCATGAGTCAACTCAAGCTAAACTTCTTTCTTTTGTAAGCCTGTTACTAATCTTTTTATGATGCCAAAAGGGGGAAAAATAATTCAGGGGGAACAAGTTGGGTAACTGATTCAGGGGGAACTTAGGAAATGCTGGTTCTTAGGGGGAACATGAATTATAAGTTTGTCATCATCAAAACGGGGGAAATTGATAGGCTATATGTATATCCCTGTTATGTTTTGATGATCTAACAAACTTATTGTCAAGAACCAGATAAGGAACCTGTTACACATTCTCAAGACCTTAAGATCAAAAGGTTCCAACTTGGGATATGGTTCAACTCTTCAGAGTCAAAGGAACAACAGAGGGAATAGATAGCTACCGTTTCCCGAGAAACTGCACAAGTCAACTGCCCGAGCTGTAAAGTTGTTGCCTGCACATGCTACAGTGCAGCAGTCAACTTTATGGGGAGTGCTCTTTATCTAACTTGCTTACATAATTCTAGTGATGTCACAAATGAGTTATTTACATCAAGAAAAGGTAAAACAAAACACTTGCACATTCAAGAATGAAAAGCAACATTCTCTCAAGTCTGTGTCAATCTTGCAAGTGATTCTCAAGGGCATCAAGAACAAAGAACAACATAACAAAGGACCAGCTTCTTGTATTGGGTCATCACATGTCCTTAGTTGTGTTGCACCTTTGTTAAAGCACTTCAATTGTAATTCCTACTTATCTTGTTTAGAAACATTGCGTAGGAAACCCTTTGTAAATCATAAACCCTTGTGTTTCTGTCTTGGCTAGAGTTAGTCGAGCTGTAAAGTCTTTGTAATAGAGTTATTACAAAATGACTTGTAATAGTGTTTTACAAGATAGTGAGGGATTAAGAGGTTAATTCATAGGTTACATAGGTTGTAATATGAAAGTTGCTCAGTAGTGAAGTTGAAATCCTACAAGGGTAGGTCATGGTTTTTAATCCGGTTGAGCTAGAAATTTTTCCACGTAAAATTCCTCCTGTCATTATTTACTATAGTGTGCGTGGTTTCTGTAGGAACTTATATCTTTGGGAACTAATAGAGAACCTAGTTCTCTATATAATTTGGTGGACCCTTGAATTCTATCACTTAGTCTTAAATCCCAAGAATGCATGATTGCGTAGAATTGCCATAAACGCCTTGAAATAATCTGCATATATGATCTCAACTTCAGGGTACTTCAATCGTAGCTCCTCCAACGCTTGCCATAGATGATCATTGTGCAATGTTGCAAACAAATTTAGTCCTTTGTGACATTGAATTTTCCTGCTATTATCGGGAAACATCGTTTGAAAACCTAGAAGGCAACCAATTGGAATAATTCTAGAAACCACAAAGTGTTTGGCCTCTGCATCTTTGATCAGTTGTTCGATAGAACTCTTGATTGTCTCCACAACATCACGGACAAGTTTGGACACTTCAGAAATAGATTTTGTATGCAAAAGAGAGTACATGTAATCATTAAAACCAGGCTGAACCATAAACACGATAGCTTTCTGAAGAACCTGCGAGTGATGAGACTGCTGAGGCGCTTGGGATGCCATTCTTTATGAAGGAAAAGGGACTCATAACTGTTGCTGCAGGTGTCATGAAACTAATACCGGACTCAAACTCAACACCTTCTTCGGTGTAATGTTGTAGAGAAGGCAGACCAAGCACAATGGCTAAATGATCAGAAGTAGAAGCAGAATCACTGTCTCCGAGGCTGTAAATGGAATAAAACGGGGAAGTTTCAGCCTGCGCGAAAAAGAAAGAGGAGATTACTAATAGAAAGATGAAGAAACAATGGTTGGTAAGGGAAGCCATTGAAAGAGAAGAAACAACGATCAGGGAATTAAAGGAGGTAGGGGAAAACTTAGTTTAGGTTAGGAAAAGTTCTGACTGCGGCAGATTTCCATATATTCTTTATGTTTTACTTTTGCTTCAAGTTTCTATTAGAGAAACGCTTGAATTTGCTTGATTAAAAAGGCCTACTATTTAGGTAGGAAGGTTGATGTTTCCATATTCAATTTTGACGCAGAATTTAAAACTATAAGGTAACTTTATTAAATGCCAAGAATTAGGAAAAGAATTCTGAATGGATTTCATTTAGGGAAACTTTCATAAGTATCATATTTTTAAATAATAGTATACACAGAATCCTAACATCATTAAGTATATATCAAATGAGGCAGTGTATTATTTACATTTGTAGATACCTAAAAGAATTTGGCATCTTCTTGATGTCCGAGAATGTCGCAATTTCATCCCAAAAATCTCTCCTAAAAAGTTAGGACTTCACTTTTATCTCCTTAATTCTTGCCATCATCTCCTAAATACATTCATTGCCAACACATCATTCCCTTCCCGCCCATAAATCATGTTTAACTTCTCCTATATTCTTTTCCAATAGCCTCTTAATAAAATGTACAAAATATATTAAGTATATTATACATATATATCTGTCTATTATATGTTCATATATGCATCCATATCTTCCATTTTCACACCCAAACTCAGACACCAAGTATTATACCTGTCACGACCCAAAATATTCGAAAGGTCGTGATGGCGCCGGACACTATTGTCAGGCAAGCCAACACCAATAATTAGTAAATTCTCATTTTAAAATTTTTGAAATCACAGTTATTCCCCTCAATTAAATAGCAGAAGATGTAGTTTACAAAATACGTAATAATATCTTTAAACATTTCTAATACAGTGCAACCCATAATCATCCCAAAACCCGGTGTCACAAGTGCATGAGCATTTACTAAGAATGTAAAATAAAAGACAATAGTTGTTCAGAATACAATTGGACAGAAAAATGTAAGTACTCTGAAGGAGACTCTATTGACTGCGGAGCGTCGTATAGAATGCAGCTCACCTAAGTCCCCTCCATAATCGTGCCCCTGCGCCCACGAGGCCGCTAAACATAGGTGTACCTGCACAAAAATATGCAGCAAGTGTATCATGAGTACGTAAATCAACGCGTACTCAGTAAGTATCCCACCTAACCTCGAAGAAGTAGTGACGAGGGGTCGACTCAGACACTTACTATAGGCTATAATCAATATACCAATGATATGATAAATTATGAATTTTTATGAGACAACGGTAAACACAATAACATGAGACAAGTAAATAATTCTCTTGTTAATAGGGGATTTCCAAATTTATCTTCATCTTTTAATAATTTAAATCTCCGGCCAATGAGGCCATATCAATTATCAATAATTCCCCAAACAATCAATTAAGTCATGAGCAAATCATACCGAGGTCGTATGGCTCGATCCAACAAATATTTTAACTGTGCACTGCCAGAGTGTCTAATGGTGCGAACCATACATGAATCTATTTACTACCGAGGCGCTCGACCGGATCCACAAATAACAATTATTTTTAAGAAAATACAAGTTTCTCATTTACAGTCAAGTATCTCATACAAACCTTCAAGTGAGTGAATTTAACCTTATACAATTCTTTTATCGATTTCTATCATGACTAAGTGATTATATTAGCAAGTAAGTGAACAAACATTCCAAGTATAGCATGATACGGGTCCTAAGCTACCCGTACAATATCATAATAGGTACAAACATTTATTTAATTCACCTATGGGGTTAATTCCCTCTTACAAGGTTAGAAAGGAGACTTATCTCCCTCCAAAGTTTCATAACCGGCTCCCAAGCCATTCAATCAACTCAAATCGATGCCCAATGCTCCAAAACTAGTCAATAAATGAGCAAATCCACAAATATATATTCTAATACTCATTATAATCCTATTTACAACAATTCCCAATTCCGTTCGAAAAGTCGATAAAATCACCTTGGGCCCACGTGCCCGGATTCCGAAACTTTTCGAAGAAAATCATTACCCATAACTTTAAGAACTCAAATATATGATTTATTCCCAATTCCATACCCAAATTCATGGTCAAAATCCAAAATATCAAATTTTAGGTTTTTCTACCAAACCAAAACCCCCCCACAATTTATACTATTTTCATGTTTGAATCCACATAAAAATCATGTATTTGACTCAAAATAGGTGGGAGTTACTTACCTCATAATAGATGATGAAATCCCCTCTTCAAAAGCTCCAAAATTGCCCAATCAAAATGAAAATATGGGTGAAACAAACCCAAACCCCGCTTAAAAGCATTCTGCCCAGCCCGACCTTTGCACCTGCGGTCCAATAGCCGCTCATGCGGCTCCGCAGGTGCGATCCAAATTCCGCTCCTTCGGTCCTCACTGTCCATCCAAGACCTTGCACCTGCGGAAGTTCTTCGCTTCTACGAGCATCGTAGGTGCGACCTGCTATGCGCATCTGCACAATTTACGCACCAGCGGTAGCTGCCTCGCATCTGCGCACACGCAGGTGCGCTTCTCCACTCCCTTCTGCGGCTCCCCCAGCTCCAGTCCCTTCTCGCTTTCGCGAGCAATTCGCCGCACCCACGATCTCGCACCTGCGGCCAAAGTCACGCAGGTGCGATTACAGCAGAAGCATTAAGCTTCAGAAATTCTTAAGTCCAAAAATCGATCTGTTAACCTTACGGAATCCACCCTAGGCCCTCGGGACCTCAACCAAATATACCAACACGTCCCAAAACACGTTACGAACTTAGTCGAGCCTTCAAATCACATCAAACAATGGCGAATTCATGAATCGCACCCCATTCCAAGCTTAATGAAGTTTAGAATTTCAACTTCTACATTTGATGCTGAAACCTATCAAATCACGTCCGATTGACCTCAAATTTTGCACACAAGTCATAATTGACATTACGGACCTAATCCAACTTCCGGAATTAGAATCCGACCCCGATATCAAAAAGTCCACTCCCAGTCAAACTTCTCGAAATTATCCAAATTTCCAACTTTTGCCAAATGATCACAAAAAGACCTACGGACCTCCAAATCCACTTCCGGACGCGCTCCCGATATCAGAATTACCATACAGAGCTATTCCCAGACTTAGAAATCCCAAACGGATATTGATAACATTGAAATGCACTTCAACTTAAATTAATGAAATTCTTCCAAAATGCTAACTTCCGCAATAGGTGCCAAAATGCTCCCGGGGAATCCAAAACCCAATCCGAACATACGCCCATGTCCGAAATCATCATACAAACCTGCTGGAACCTTCAAATCCCGATTCCCAGGCCGTTTACTCTAAAATTCAATCTTAGTCAATTCTTCCTACTTAAAGCTTCCGAAATGAGAATTTTCTTTCCAAATCAACTTTGAACTTCCGAAATTTCAATCCCGACCACGCGTACAAGTCATAATACCTGAAGTGAAGATGTTCATGGCCTCAAACCGCCGAACGATGCGCTAGAGCTCAAAACGGCCGGTCGGATCGTTACAATACCTAACCCCAAGTAAATGTCAATCAAGTTGTAGATAAAGTGCATACCATTTTTATATCTTCCATTTCACACCCAATCTCGACACACCCAAGCAAATGTTAATCAATTGGCAAATAAAGTGCATACCAATTTTATACCTAAACACAATTAAGTAAACAAAATATCCATGTATTTTTAAGACGAAGTACATACCATTTTTATACCTAAACACAATTAAAATCCATGGTATATTTTGGTTATCTGATTGTGTTTAGGTATAAAACTTTTATGTACTTTGTCTTCAAAATATCCATTAGTATAATTTTAGTATGATTCGATTCACTCTTCATAGGACCATAGATAACTTCCACGAGTTTTTCAATATAATTTAGTATAATTTATTATATTCAAGTATAATTTTCGTATAATTTATTATATTCACAATATACCTTCAATATAATTTATTATATTCACAATATAATTTATTATATTCACAATATAATTTTTATAACATTTATGATCCATAGTAAAATTTTAATATAATTTTTATATCCAGTGTACAATTTCAAATATGATTCAATTAAATAAACTCCTCAAAGATTTCAATTGTATAATTTGAGTGTAATTTAATTATATTCACAATATAATATTAATATAATTTATTATATCCACATTAATTATTCTAATTATGATTTTTGAAAGATTCTAAATGTCTTTACTCATTAATAAGGATAAAAATAGATTTCGTGATTGGTGCTTTGTCTCATTAATGCTATGCATAATCCTTAATTCATGCTAGTATTGTAAAGGAGGGAGTGTTTTAAGGGTAAATCGTTTTTCATGATATTTTTATGATAGCAAATTGACAATTAAAAAGTAGAGAGCCTTTTTTTTTTTATGATTCTAACACATTTTGTTAATGTAATCCATTAATAAGCCATTAAACTGGCAATATGCTAATGAATCAATCGTAAATGCATTGTCGTCCTCTAAACATATCTGTTAGATATCCTACATTAATTCACATTTACACAACTTTGTCTATTTTAAGTTTATATATCTTTCTACAAATACATTCTGCTTGTTATATTTAAAATATTTAATCTTTTCAGTCGTTAATTAATGCATATTTTGCTCATTCAATTCTGATTAAGGCAATGGTTAGATTAATGGCAATCTACTGCATATATTATTTCCACGTGGCAAGGATATCACAGATGTCTCTTGGTATCAAGTAGACTTATTAATTGGTAAAACATTCACAAACGTATACCTCATGGTAAGAAATTCAGTCTTCTAATTTTGTATATAGAGTAAAAGATTAATCGATCTTAAACTACTTAAATATTAGGACTTCTTATCTAGTCAATAAGAAAAAATTTAATAATAAATTTTTGGTTGATATTTAATTCCTAAATATTAGGAAAATAACTTAAATTACTTTTTTGTCCCACATAAAAATTATTTTTAAAGGGTAAAAAAACGAACAACATTTCGCTAAGGGTTTTCGTACTTTTAATATAGTATAGATAATTCAGTTGGTGATCTCATATTCCATAACTAGCCGTCTAAATCATGAACAAAAATTTATTATTAAACATCATCCATATCCTACTAAAAAGTTGAAAATTTATTTTTCCTTCATTTTTCCATGCTCGTCAACTTTCCTGTAAGCCCTTTGAGTATCAAAATTAGAAAGTATGATGGTGTTAACATTTGTATTTAGGTCCTTTTGGTTGTCTGGTAAGCAAAGTTGTCCAATATTAGTGCTCAAATTTGGATTCCTGACCCAGAAATTTCTTTGTTTATTTATCATTATTATTTTTTATCATCTGTTACGTTCTCTTCCCCCCTCTAATCTTTCTAGTTCCTTCTTATACAATCATATAATGAAGTCTCATCAAATGTGTGCATTTAGAGAAAATGAGGATATTGCTAAATTTTTACGTACTTTATTCCTTGTGATTTTCGACCAAACACATTAATCTCTTCAATTAATGAGAGCGTAAGCCCTGGCTGGGCGCGAGCACCATTTCACCTATGGCCATGTGAGGCAAGGTCTAGGGCGAGCTCCTCCTTGCCTGATTTTTTATTTCGTGCTCTTTTCTACTATTTTTAAGATCATGTTGTGCAACTTTCATTCCTCTTCACATTCCCATGGTCTTACATGTTGGGAATAAACCTCCCTACAGAAATAATATTCACAGTAATAAAAACGGAATAATAACGTAGCACCAAGATACGGTAATTAGAAAGAATAAAAGAGTGATAATGAGACCAAGATTTTTACATGGAAAGCCCTTTTGAATAAGGGAAAAACCACGGCCCCGAGACGAGCAACTGATAGCACTATAGCAAGGAATTTTACACTTTGTAGGTACGAGTAAAATACTCCAAAGACCACTACAACACTCAAAAGAAATAACCCTCTTTTGATATTCTCACCTCACTACAATATCACTCACTCTCTATTTTTCTCACAGATTATTTTCTTATACCTTATCTGAGAAACCTAACTCTTTCTTTCTCTCTTTGTTTTGTGTATCTTCAACTGAATCAGGAGCTATCTATTTATAGACGTCCAATTCTCCTTGCTTGCATCATGGATGACATTATCATAATATAAATGTCAAACTTTCACCTAGTGAAAGCAATGTAAAATCTGCCAACCCAAATCACATTTCCTGTAGATTTGGCAGCATGGTACTTTATGTCAAAGGAAGTTTGTCTTCCTTTCACGTTCATGGTATGTACCCCACAATCTCCCCCTCCAGTCCCATGCACCTGAAAGAGGTATCTCCAGTTTTTCATATAGAGTTTATGCCAACAAGTTCTTTGCATAGCTCGAACTTGTCTCTTAGAACCACCTTAGTCAGCATATCCGAAGGATTCTCGCTTGCATGGATCTTCTTGACCTGTATAGATCCATCATTTATTTTTTATCTAATCCAGTGATATCTCACGTCGATATACTTCGTCCTTGCATGATACATGGTATTTTTTCTCAGGTCTATTGTATTTTGACTATCACAATAGACGACATTCTCATTTTGATGTAGTCTAAGCTCTCGAAGGAACCGTTTCAGCCAAACCATCTCCTTGCCAGCATCAGTAGCGGCAATATACTCTTCTTCAGTTGTAGAGAGTGAAACACACTTTTGTAATTTTGACTGCCATGATATAGCTCCCCCTGAAAATGTGAACAGGTATCCTGTAGTAGATTTAAGATTATCAAGATCACCTATCATATCAGAATCCGTGTAGCCCTTCAAGATTGGATCAGATCCTCCAAAACACAAGCAATCTCCTACAGTACCTCTTAGGTACCTGAGTATCCACTTGACTGCTTCCCACTATTCCTTTCCAGGATTTTCAAGGAATCTGCTAACAACACCAACTGCATGAGCAATATTAGGTCTGGTGCATATAATTGCATACATCAAGCTTCCGATTGCTGAAGAATAAGGAATTCTAGCCATGTTCCCTTTCTCCTCCACTGTTGTAGGACACATCTTCTTGCTCAACTTTAGATGACTAGCAAGAGGTATGCTGACTGGCTTAGCATTCTTCATGTTGAAGCGTTCCAGGACACATTTAATGTACTTCTCCCGAGACAGCCACAACTTTCTTCTTGTTCGCTATCGAACTATGTTCATACCCAGAATTTGTTGTGCTAGGCCCAAGTCCTTTATATCAAATGACTTGGACATATCTTCCTTCAACTTTGCGATCAACCCCTTGTTTTTTCCTACAATTAACATGTCATCCACATATAATAACAAAATAATAAAGTTGTTGTCAGAAAACCTTTTGAAGTATACACATGGATCAGAATATGTCTTTGTGTAAGTTTGACTTTTCATGAATGAGTCAAACTTCTTGTACCACTGCCTTGGTGCCTGTTTCAACCCATAAAAACTCTTATTTAGTTTGCACACCATGTGTTTCCTTTCAGCTACTTCAAATCCTTCTGGCTGCTCCATATAGATATCCTCTTCCAAATCTCTGTGATGAAATGCAGTTTTCACGTCCAACTGCTCCACTTCAAGATCTAGGCTAGCTGCTAAACTCAAAATTATTCGAATAGAAGCCATTTTGACAACAGGTGAGAAATGTTTTTCAAAATCAATACCTTTCTTCTGCTCGAAGCATTTTACCACCAATCGAGCTTTGTATCGGACAAGCTTGCCATTTCCATCTTTCTTGAGTTTAAAGACCCATTTGTATTTGAGTGGTCTTTTACCCTTTGGAAGTTCAACCAGCTTGTACGTGCAATTTTTCTGTAGAGATTCCATCTCTTCTTGCATGGCTTTCATCCACTGGTTCTTTTCTGGATGAGACAACACCTACTTAAGACTTTCTGGCTCCCCTTCATCACTGATAAGGACATACTCAGTGGAAGGGTACCTACATGACTCTACCCTTGGCCTCTCTGATCTCCTCAGAGGTTGAGGTTGTTCTTCTTCCTGAGTGGGGTGCTCCACTTGCTCGACACCATCATCAAGTTGCCCCCCCTGCTCAATAACCTCACCAGGTTGCCCCCCCCTGTTTGGCAACCTCGTCGGTCCTACTTTCTGCACTTGTGGGATTGTTAGAAGTAGAAGGAATAGTAACAAGGTTAGGAATTATACCATTCTTGGCCTTCTGTAGCATATCATCAGCAGTTCCAACTTCACTTTCTCGGAAGACCACATCTCTGCTTATGATGACCTTCTTCTTTACAGGATCCCACAATATGTATATGATATCTTCATCTCCATATCCGATGAATATGCAAGGAACTAATTTATCATTCATCTTTATTCTCTGCTCCTTTGGTACATGTGCAAAAGCTCTGCAACTGAACACCTTCATATGCGAGTAGGACACCTCCTTGTTGGTCCAAACTCGCTCTAAGATGTCAAACGCCAACGGAACTGATGGAATCCCATTGATCAGGTAACATGCTATCTGAACTGCTTTACCCCAGAATGACTTAGGCAGTTTAGCAATTCTGAGCATGCTTCACACCTTCTCCACAATGGTGCGGTTCATCCTTTCGGCTACGTCATTGTGTTGTGGGGTTCCAGGAACTGTCTTTTCATGTCTGATCCCATGGCTCGAACAGTATCTTCAACTTCCCATGAAGTGTACTCACCTCCATTGTCACTTTGGAGACGCTTTAGTTTTTGGCCTGTCTCCCTTTCCACCATAGCATGAAACTTCTGGAAAACTTGAAACACCTGATCTTTGATTTTCAAAATATAAACCCATAATTTTCGTGAAGCATCATCAATAAAAGTAATAAAATATTTGTTACCACCCATCGATTCAATTTCTATTGGACCACAAACATCAGAATATACCAAATCAAGTATATTCAATTTACTTTTAGATGATGTCTGAAATGATACTCTATGCTGCTTACCAAATAAACAGTAGTCACAAGGTTTTACCGTTTTACCTTTGGCATAAGAAATGAGTGATTTCTTGGCAAGAATCTGCAATCCCTTCTCATAAGAAATGAGTGATTTCTGTGCCACAAATTTGCAGAAATCTCATCTTGTGCCGCGTTCAATTCACCTTAGCATATTTTTGCATTTGTTCTGTACAACGTGCCATGAGCAACTCCCTTTGCAATCACCAATGATCCCTTGGTGAGTCTCCACTTTTGATTTACAAAATATTTCTCGTATCCATCTCGGTCTAAAACAATTCACGAGATCAAGTTCATCCGCAAATCAGGTACATGTCGCACGTCCTTCAGAACCAATGTGCATCCGACATTTGTCTTGATACAAATATCACCAATCCACGCAATCTTTGAGTAACTTGTGTTACCCATTATCACAAGGCCGAAATCACCTGCTACATATCTGCAAAAAGGATCTCTTACCTGTATGGCATGATAAGATTTTGTTGTATCAACCACCCATTCCGACTCTGCACCCGATAAGTGAATGCATTCCTCTTCCTCGTTTATAAAGAGGACAACATTATCATTGTTTTGCACCATGGCGGTTGTGTTGTCGTCATTCTTCTGGCCACTAGTTTCACCTTTGCCCTTCCTTGGATTTGGGCAATCTCTTTTGAAGTGACTTGGTTGATCACAATTGTAGAATTTCCTAGCTCTTGATTTGGATCGGTTCTTAGACTTCCCACGAGCTCCAGATTTACCATAGTTGCTCGAACTCCTTTGATAACTCCTTCCTCTACCTTATGTGATAAGAGCATGCCCTTGATTTTCAGGCTTCTTTCTCATCTTCTCATTGAGTAGAAGAGCCGATGTGACATCGTTCAACTCAATGGTAGTCTTACCGTACAGGATGGTTGTTGCCAGCTTATCGTACGAAGATAGCAACGACTTCAATAACAAGATAGCTTTATCTTCTTTCTCAATTTTCACCCCGAGATTGGCGAGCTATGTGATTAGTCTGTTAAACACATTTAAATGTGACAAAAAATTTGTACCTTCACACATGTGTAGGGCGTATAACTGCTTCTTCAGATACAATTTATTTGTTAGTATTTTGGACATGTATAGGATTTCCAACCTTGTCCAAATGCCACGTGCGGTGTCTTCATCAATGATGTTATTTACCACATCATCTGATAAGTGCAACCTGATTGCACTAGCAGCCCTTTCATCCAAGTCAGCCCAATCCTCAGCTTTCATGGTATCAGGCATTTTGGCATCAACATCTAGTACCTTGTGTAATCCTTGTTGGATGAGCATATCTCTCATCCTTCTTTGCCATGTTGAGAAACCCCTCTCTCCGTTAAATTTTACTACCTCGTACTTTACTCCGGATATTTATTTTTCACCGAGTATAGTACTACTGATAGTGAATAGTATTTCTCTGAATGAGCAGAACCTGTGCTCTGATACCAGTTGTTGGGAATAAACTCCCTACAGAAATAATATTCACAGTAATAAAAACGGAATAATAATGTAGCACCGAGATACGGTAATTAGCAAGAATGAAAGAGTGACAACGACACCAAGATTTTTATGTGAAAAACCCTTTTGAATAAGGGAAAAACCACGGCCCCGAGACGAGCAACTAATATCACTATAGCAAGGAATTTTACACTTTGTAGGTCCGAGTAAAATATTCTAAAGACCACTACAACACTCAAAATAAATAACTCTATTTTGATATTCCCACTTCACTACAATATCGCTTACTCTCTATTTTTCTCACAGACTATTTTCTTATACATTGTCTGTGAAATCTCACTCTTTCTTTCTCTCTTTGTTTTGTGTATCTTCAACTGAATCAAGAGCTATCTATTTATAGACGTCCAATTCTCCTTGCTTGCATCATGGATGATATTATCATAATATAAATGTCAAACTTTCATCTTGTGAAAGCAATGAAACATCTGCCAACCCAAATCACATTTCCTGTAGATTTGGCAGTATGGTACTTTATGTCAAAGTAAGTTTGTCTTCCTTTCACATTCATGGGATGGACCCCACACTACACATAAAAATAACTCAATTAAGCTCAAGTGTCGCACAATTTAATAGTAAAATACCAAAATGTAAGGTAAATAATAAATTATGGCCAAACATCACCCGTGTATGAAGAAAATTATTGTATGATATACTCTATCCGTCCCAAATTATGTTGTTTTTCGCTTCTCAAAATTCAATATTTTAAAATATATTTTTTACTCCTTTGGTTGCAATTTATGTGAACCCGTTTGACTGGGCACGAAGTTTAAGAAAAGAGAGAACACTTTTGAACTTGTGGTGTAAAATAAGGCAGATATATTTTGTGTGGCTATAAATTATTGCATAAAAGTAAATTATTTTCAAATTAGGAAAGTGGTCATTCTTTTTTACACGGACTAAAAAGGAAATAGGTTCACATAAATTGAAACGGAAGGAGTATTATATTAACGTGAGAAGAATTGCAACTGACTAGATCTTTGCTTTCTTTCCGCTTTTGTTATTGAGAGCGGAATAACCCTTTAGTTATTCCTTACCATCACTGACAAGATCCTTGTTCAGGTTATGAAAGTGATAGTAGATCTGGTAATCCCTATAATTCTTGATCAGCTTGCTAAGTTGGTTGGAGATCGAGATGATTACTTCAGCATTCCCTTGAAGAATCTGAAGAAGGTTAGCACCAAGTTCTTAATTGTTTCACAGAAGAGAAACATCAAAAGACAAGCCTACTTGAATGAAGTTTCTCAGAGGAATGACTCAGTATCCTTTGCTACAATTGGAAATTTCGTCATCCTTACACCCCTTGTCACTTTAGACATTGCAATTGCGACAGGTTATGTGCAGCTATTTCCATGACTTGTGAAAGTCCTGCTAGTTATCGAGATGAATGGTCTTTTGGAGTTGTTCATTAACAGATCATTACTAGTAAAAGGTGATCGAATGGGCACTTTTCTCTCGCTTGAGTCTTTTTCGTTTGTAGGTGTCACCACAAGAACTAGCAATGTGATGGTGTTGGATATTCTTAACTCATTGATTGAACCTCTCACGATAGTGAAGCCGGTTTTGTTTAGTGTAACTTCAGATCAAATGCAGATAAAACCATTCGTTACATTTTCACATATATCACCAATGCAGCGTTAGTTGTGGACATTGATATCGCTTTAGAAAATATGACATTTACTTATTCTTGTGAGAGAAAATCTTATGCAAATACAAGCCAATACAAGGGATGGACATGATCGGAAGTATTTGTCTTTTTCATTTGTTATAGTAAACGCTATCCGAAGAAAAGGAAAAAATAATCAAATCCTCCCATAAGTTAGTGTTTAATGTTATCCATCTATTTAGGAGCAATTCAACTATTTTTATATGAATTATCTATCGAGTTCCGAAATAATTAACATAACTATCACATGCTCTCCTTTGTTTTTTATATGAACCTTTACAATTGCTAGTTCTCCTCTTTCTCATCCTTTTTGTTTTTTTAATTCTTTCTAGCAAATCCGTACTTACTTAATTCCCCTTTTAAGCTATTTAGAGCCCGTTTGGACATGACCACTTAGTTTGCTTATATTGGTTTATCTTTCAGTTGGATAATAACTATCACATCCTCTAAAGGAATATTGATATTTCATTTTTTTAAAATAGCCAGTACTCACTCATTATAAAATACATTGTATACGGTTAAAACCGGGCCCACCCGATTTTACTATTTGACCGAGACCGGGAGGTTGCATCGAAGGATAGCCTCGTAACGGAATAGACTAAATCACGAGGATAGGATACCGAGTTCAGAATCGAGGTATATGTCGAGATCGAGGCTAGTAGCGATCGAAGCCAAATGAGGCAGACATCGAGCAAGATCGAAGATAGCACAATAACAGAAATGCGAGATATACGTGACTGGTCGAGGATCATGGCGTAAATCTCGGAACGGATCAAATCAGAAACGGTTAATTAGCTAATCATGAGATTTTCTTCTGTAATTAGAATTATACCATAAGTAGAATTCCTCTACTATTTAAAGGGGGTTCTAGGGGAGGTTCTAATCATTTGTAAGATACATTGTTCACAAATATCAAAGCAATATAATTCTCTTTCTCGTTTATACTATTGTTCATCAGCTTGTTATATTTTAATTATTCTTACATCAACCAGTTCTAGGGTATCCAAACTCGAGGGTTGAGTTCCATTCTAACACTGGTTTGCTTTGCTTTATAGTTCATTTCTGTTATTAATCTTCATATTTATCAATTGGTATTACGTGAAATCACGTGTCCTTAGAACCACATTATAAGTTTAATTGTTATCCAATTTTAAGGGTAAACAGTTTGGCGCACACCGTGGGGCCAAGGATAATAGTGATTGCTTAATACTGATTCCGATAACACACACTGCCTTATACTTGTTCTCGTAAGAATCTTTGTTTTCAGGATAAACATGTCAAACTCACAAGCAACGCCTACACATGGTGACAACGACTTCGGATTTCATGGGGAAAATGACAATATAGCCGCCCCAGGGATCGAGGCACCTCAGGTTGGTCTCGAGGGAGCGCCAATTGCAAATTCCTATGATGTCAGTTTACATGTCGCCCTAAATACAAATTTTGGCATTGATCGCGAAGGTAGCGCACGCAGGGAAGTTCGATCAGGTGGTCGAGGTACGCAGGGCGGAGAAGATGGTAGTGCTAACCTCCAATTGATATTCGAAATGTTACAGGCTTAACAAGCCGCTATAGAACAACTACAAAATCAAGACCGAACACCGAGTAGGATCGATCCAGAAGTCGTCCACAGGACAGAGCCTGTGCCGGAAAGGTCGAACGCCAACGAATCGGGGACTGACCCCGCCATTATGAAAATGCTCGAGGAGCTCACTAAACGGATTGAATCGGGAGAAAAGAAAATCAAGGCAAGTGACAAGAAAGTGGAGACATACAACTCCCGGGTTGACCAAATAACGGGGGCACCGCCGATTCTAAAGGGTATAGATCCAAAGAAATTCATACAGAAGCCTTTCTCTCCAAGTGCGGCTCCAAAACCCATTCCGAAGAAATTCCGAATGCCAGAAATTCCTAAGTACAGTGGGACCACCGACCCTAATGAGCATGTCACTTCTTATACATGCGCAATAAAAGGGAATGACTTGGAAGACGATGAGATTGAATCTGTTCTATTGAAGAAATTTAGAGAAACCTTGTCGAAAGGAGCAATAACATGGTACCACAATTTGCCGCCTAATTCCATCGATTCCTTCACCATGCTTGCAGACTCCTTCGTAAAGGCACATGCCCGAGCAATAAAAGGTTGTGACTAGGAAGTCGGACCTCTTCAGGGTGAAACAAAAAGACGACGAAATATTGAGGGAATTCGTATCTCAGTTCTAGATGGAATACATGGAACTACCACCGCTCACAGACAATTGGGTTGTTCAAGCCTTTACTCAAGGTTTGAATGAACGAAGTTCGGTGGCATCACGACAGCTAAAGCAAAATTTAAGAATATCCAGCGGTAACCTAGGCCGATGTACATAATCAGTACCAGTCAAAGATCAGGGTCGAGGATGATCAATTAGGGACCCCTTCCAGTTCCGTTTATCCAAACAGGGCCATCGGCATAACTCAAAGGGATATCGACAGTGAACCCCGATCAAACAGAGATCGATATCAGCCATACAACGCAGATCGTAGAAACAACGGCCCAGGACGCAACCATCCAAAATGATCGAAGGAACGATCGAGGACAGAGCTCTCGAGGTCTCATGAGAAAAAGTGGCTTCGATAAACATGACGATCCCACAGAAGCACCATGATTATCAGAATACAACTTCAGCATCGACGCATCAGGTATTGTGTCAGTCATTGGGAGAATCAAAGATACTAGATGGCCGAGACACCTACAAACCGATCCATCCCAAAGAAACCCCAATCAAATATGCAAATACCATAGTACACATGGTCATAAAACCGAAGACAGCAGACAACCAAGGAAGGAGGTGGCTCGTCTATTCAACGAGGGTCACCTTCGAGAATTATTGAGCGACCGAGCTAAAAACCATTTCAGAGACAGGGATGCAAATAGGAAAAACGTGTAGGAAGAACCACAGCACGTGATTCACATGATCGTTGGTGGGATCAATATTCCACAAGGGCCCGTTTTCAAACGCACTAAGGTATCGATCACCAGGGAAAAACGAACTCGAGATTATGTACCAAAAGGCACTTTATCATTCAACGATGAGGAAGCGGAAGGGATATTACAACCCCACAATAATGCATTGGTAATCTCTATCATTGTGAATAAAATTCAGGTTAAACATGTTTTAATTGATCCAGGAAGCTCGGCCAAAATTATTCGATCGAGGGTCGTGGAGTAGATTGGCCTACAAGATCATATCGTACCCGTAGCTTGGATTATCAATGGCTTCAACATGGTGAGTGAAACAGCTAAAGATGAAATCATCCTACCAGTAATTGTAGCCGGAACTATTCAAGAATGCTACCCTTTGAAATCACCAATGATACCTTGGTGAGTCTTCACTTTTGATTTGCAAATTAGTTATCGTATCCATCTCGGTCTAAAGCAATTTTCGAGATCAAGTTCATCCGCAAATCAGGTACATGTCGCACGTCCTTCAGAACCAGTGTGCATCTGACATTTGTCTTGATAAAAAGATAACCAATCCACGCAATCTTTGAATAACTTGTGTTACCCATTCTCACAAGGCCAAAATCACCTGCTACATATCTACAAAAAAGATCTCTTATCGGGGTGGCATGGTAAGATATTGTTGTATCAATCACCTATTCTGACTCTGGACCTGATAAGTGCATGCATTCCTCTTCCTCGTTTATAAAGAGGACAACATTATCATTGTTTTGCACCATGACAGTTGTGTTGTCGTCATTCTTCTGGCCACTAGTTTCACCTTTACCCTTCCTTGGATTTGGGCAATCTCTTTTTAAGTGACCTGGTTAATCACAATTGTAGCAATTCCTTGCTCTTGATTTGGATCGGTTCTTAGACTTCCTACGAGCTCCGGATCTACCATAGTTTCTCGAACTCCTTTGATAACTCCTGCCTCTACCTTCTATGATGAGAGCATGTCCTTGATTTTCAGGCTTCTTTCTCATCTTCTCATTGAGTAGAAGAACCGATGTGACATCTTTCAACTCAATGGTAGTCTTACCGTGCATGATGGTTGTTGCCAGATTATCGTACGAAGATGGCAACGAGTTCAATAGCAAGAAGGCTTTATCTTCTTCCTCGATTTTCACTCTGAGATTGGTGAGCTGTGTGATTAGTCCATTAAACACATTTAAATGTGACAAAAATTTTGTACCTTCACCCATGTGTAGGCCGTATAGCTGCTTCTTTATGTACAATTTGTTTGTTAGAATTTTGGACTTGTATAGGCTTTCCAAACTTGTCCAATTGCCACGTGCGGTGTCTTCATCAATGATGTTATTTACCACATCATCTCATAAGTGCAACCTGATTACACTAGCAGCCCTTTCATCCAAGTCAGCCCAATCCTCAACTTTCATGGTATCAGGTATTTTGGCATCAGCATCTAGTACCTTGTGTAATCTTTGTTGTATGAGGAGATCTCTCATCCTTATTTGTCATGTTGAGAAACCACTATCTCCGTTAAAATTTGCTACTTCGTACTTTACTCAGACATTTTTGTTTTTCACCGAGTATAGTACTACTGACAGTGAATGGTATTTAATTGAACGAGCAAAACCTGTGCTCTGATACCAGTTATTGGGAATAAACTCCCTACAGAAATAATATTCACGGGAATAAAAGCGAACTAATAACGTAGCACCGAGATATGGTAATTAGCAAGAATAAAAGAGTGATAACGACACCAAGATATTTACGTGAAAAACCTTTTTGAATAAGGGAAAAATTACGGCCCCGAGACGAGCAATTGATATCACTATAGCAAGAAATTTTATACTTTGTAGGTCCGAGTAAAATACTCCAAAGATCACTACAACACTCAAAAGAAATAACTCTCTTTTGATATTCCCACCTTACTACAATATCACTCACTCTCTATTTTTCTCACAGACTATTTTCTTATACCTTGTCTATGAAACCTCACTCTTTCTTTCTCTCTTTGTTTTGTGTATCTTCAACTGAATCAGGAGCTATCTATTTATAGACATCTAATTCTCCTTGCTTGCATCATGGATGACATTATCATAATATAAATGTCATACTTTCACCTTGTGAAAGCAATGAAAAATCTGCCAACCCAAATCACATTTCCTGTAGATTTGGAAGCATGGTACTTTATGTCAAAATAAGTTTGTCTTCCTTTCACATTCTTGGGATGGACCCCATACTACACATAAAAACAACTCAATTAAGCTCAAGTGTCGCACAATTTAATAGTAAAACACCAAAATGTAAGGTAAATAATGAATTATGGCCAAACATCACCCATGTATAAAGAATATTATTGTATGATATACTTCATCCGTCCCAAATTATGTCGTTTTTCGCTTCTCAAAATTCAATATTTTAAAATACTTTTTTTATTATATTAACGTGAGACGAATTGCAACTGACTAGATCTTTGCTTCCTTTCCGCTTTTGTTATTGAGAGCGGAATACCCCTTTATTTATTCCTTACCATCAATGACTAGATCCTTGTTCAGGTTATGAAAGTGATAGTAGATCTGGTAATCCCTACAATTTGTGATCAGCTTGCTAATGGTTGGAGGTCGAGATGATTACTTCAGCATTTCCTTGAAGAATCTGAAGAAGGTTAGCACCAAGTTCTTAATTGTTTCACAGAAGAGAAACATCAAAAGACAAGCCTACTTGAATGAAGTTTCTCAGAGGAATGACTCAATATTCTTTGCTACAATTGGAAATTTCGTCATCCTTCCACCCCTTGTCACTTTAGACATTGCAATTGCGACAGGTTATGTGCAGCTATTTCCATGACTTGTATAAAGATCCACTGTTTCTGTTACTAATATAATGAAACTCTAATAAATTGGCCTCCTTCATCGCGGACACGGAGATTTCGAGTTTAGCTTCAGGCGCCTTTGAAAAATCAGACCTGACTTTCTCACCACGAGGAACTATCTCCTCCACTATAGGGTAGTTCTCATCCTCGATGGCAGCGGAGATGCCCTCCGCGTGAGTAGGGAAAACCATCGCTAAAGGTACCAGGTAACTTTCCTCGCTGGGACCAGAAGATAGATTAGACATAGTTATAACGAAAGAGAGGGTATTCAAAGTAACGAGGAGTTAAAAACAACAGGGATTGCTAGGGCGGGGAAAGAAGATGCACAACAATCGAATAAGAAGAAGAAGGCACAAGGTTTCGATATGGGAAATCTGTAAAACTCGAGTGTGTGTCTTCACATACCTATTTATAAGAGCTCAGGCATCGAAACCGAGAAATTAGGTCATCATTAGTTAGCACAACTATCGAAGTGACAGATCCAACCAATAAACGCATGCGAAACGTCGCAACGCATCGGGAAAATGCACCTTAAATGACGTATAACGTAATGACGTCACTTTGATCCAGGAACAACGTAACCCCAAAAGTTGCGGCTCATGAAAGGCCACGTTGCCCACTCGTCCAATCATCTCGACCACGACGAACAGAATCCGCTCATCAAGCTCGTCTGAAGCCGACCTTAATAAGCGAAGGGACTAACTGTATAAGTCAAAATCTGCCCTAGAATATTTAGGACAAGATAATGCTAAAGGAAGAGTCTTCAAGCCGTTATCAGTCGAGTTCGACCGGGAAGCAGCGAGTTTCATGGCCAAAATGTCAACAAGGGTCGACGTCGAGCACTTTTGGTAAAGTTGTAACGGCTAGTTTTCAAATTAGGATATTAAAGAGAATATTATAGTGAATATTCTCTGCACTTATACTATTAGTGTTTGTTAAGGAAATGACTCATTTAAATAGAAAAGGAAGACAATGGTGTAAGTCATGTGATATTCATTTTGTAAGAATACACTTTGACAAAAGATCTTTTCTCTCTCTCTTACTAAGAAACAAATATCACCTTTTCACCAAGATTTTTGTCCATATTATTCCATACTTTCTACCAGATCCGGGGATAATTCGAACATTCAAGGATTTGTCTGTCATCTATCATTGTTAGGAGGAATAACCACCTAGTTCCCCCTTTATTGGGTGAATCGTTCCTTCTATTTACTTAAATGCCATTTATTATTGTTCGTTGCTATTTAATGCTCTATTATTGCCCACATCACTTGAAATGATTGTTGCGCACCATTATTATATTTCTATCGGATCTGTCCAATGTTAGTCACGCTTTCGGAACTCGCATCTAGAAATATTATTATTAACTATGTTTAACCCCTTAATACATAAGTTTAATTATTTGAGCCAAGGGTTACACTTTTTGGTCAATTAAGTATTGCATTTCGTGTTTAACATCTCAAGCAACAAGAGAGTTGACGTATGTAGGCTTATTTAGTTATTAGAGAACTTTTGTATTAGCTCATATCATGTCTAGCTGCAAGTAGTGGTGTTCCTACATGCTGGCCTTCCGTTTCCTGTCAAAAGATTAATGTAAATAAAATATATTGTTTTCTTCTTTTATGGTGAGGGAAAGTCTGTCCACCTTGCCACGGGCTATATTAGTTAATGATTGCTATTTTTTTAGTACCGTGTTATGATCCCTATTCCATCTTTAACACATCTTTAACACATTCCACGGGCTTTATCAAGAATGAAAATGTCACGACCCGAAATTTTCACATTCGGACCGTGATGGCGCCTAACATTTCACTTGCTAGGCAAGCCAACGTTAGAATAATATTATCCATTTTTAAAATAATTTTAAATTGATTAATAATAAAGAAACAAATGCGGAAGCAAAGTTTGAAATATAGTGAATAATCCATAAAAATAACGGTGTCTAAATACCATCCCAGAATTGGTGTCACAAGTGCACGAGCTTCTAGAATAATACAAATAAAGGTCTGAATAAAATAAAGCTGTCTGAAAATATATACACAACTAAAGTAAAATAGAAGGGGACTTCAGAACTGCGGACGCCATGCAGTTATACCTCAAGTCTCCTCCGAGTAGCTGAAATCCGAGCAAGTCTATGGCACGCCGCTGGGACCAACTCCGAAATCTGCACAAGAAGTGCAGAGTGTAGTATCAGTACAACCGACCCTATGTACTGGTAAGTGCTGAGCCTAACCTCGACGAAGTAGGGACGAGGCTAAGGCGGTTCACTTACATTAACCTGTACGCAATATTAATAACAACAACAAATAATAGAAATAAATCAGGTAACTCATTTATAATAATTGAAGCCAACTCAGCAGTCATAATCCATTATTATTTCACCCAAATCTGTTGCAGCGTGCAACCCGCTCTCACAATATATTCACATTCAATTCTGTTGCAGCGTGCAACCCGCTCTCCCAATATATTCCTTTTAATCAAGTCTGTCATATATTTATTTCAATCAAGTATATATATAGACTTTTAAATAAGTCTGTTGCGGCGTGCAATCCGATACCCTAATATTGACTTTTAAATAAGTCTATTGCGGCGTGCAATCTGATCCCCCAATATTGACTTTTAAATAAGTCTATTGCGGCATGTAATCCGATCCTCCAATATTTTCATTTACCAATCAATTCTTATAGAAGCAATTCCCCAATAAACGTAACAATTAATACAAAAATTATAAGACAACAAGCATACAATAATTATGATTTAATTATGAACCAACCAATGACAAATAACAATTATTATGGAAATCAGGGAGCAAATAGGCAATTTAATATTTAATATGATAAATATCAAATAATAATTAAGGCACATAATTCAAATAACATGTAACAATTAATGCAGGAATTCAAGAATTAATATTTAATTTATGATTAAAAACAATTTATGATTTTTCAAGTAAGCAGGCAAATAATTAATTTGACGACGTATAGACACTCGTCACTTCGCCTATACGTCGTTTACATGCAATTCACATAACAAACAATTTAAGGGTTCTATTCTCTCAAGTCAAGGTTAACCCCGACACTTACCTCGCTTTGTAAATTCCAATCAATTATTCAACCACAACTTTTCCTTTTAAATTTACCTCCGAAAGCTTCAAATCTATTCACAAATAATTTAATATATTCAATACTAATCATAGGAATTAATTCCATATGAATTTACAAATTTTTCGGATAAAAATCTAAAATTCATTAAAATATTCAGCAGTGGGACCCACATCTCAAATCCCGGAAAAACTCATGAAATACGAACACCCGTTCCGATACGAGTTCAACCATACCAAATTTATCCAATTCCGATATCAAATGGAATTTCAAATCTAAATTTTTTGTTTTTGGAAAGTTTTACAAAAATTCCAATTTCGTCCATCTAAATCTGAAATAAATGATGAATTTAGACATAGATTTGTGAAATATAATCACTTTATGATAAAGAACACTTACCCAGTTCAAAGTCGTAAAAATCCCCCTTGAAATCGCCCAAATCCGAGACTCAAAACTCAAAAATGAGTAAAAATGGCTAAGACCCGATTTTATGTATTTTGCCCAGCATTTTCGCATCGGCGGTGCATGGGCTCGCACATGCGACCTCGCATCTGCGAAAAGGGGCTGCCAGGCGAGGTTTCGCATCTGCGGACAAAATGTCACATCTGCGACGTCCTCTTGTGCGCAAAAGGGCCGCACCTGCGAAGGCCGCATCTACGATGGAAGTCTCGCTTCTGCAAGCTCGCACCTGCGGTCAAAATTCCGCAGGTGCGATTATACCAGAACCCAAATTTCAGATTTTTGCTTGAGTCCAATTCTTGTTTCGATTTCAATCCGTTTCACTCTCGGGGTACTCGGGACCCCGCTCGAATATACCAACAAGTCCTGTAACATAATACGGACTGACTCAGGGTTTAAAATCACATCAAACAACACTGAAATTACAATTCACACCCCGATTCGAACTTTGAGTTTTAAACTTTTAATTTGCAAATCTCGTGCCAAAACATATTAAATGAATCCGGAATAACTTCAAATTTGGCACACAAGTCATAAATGACATAACGGAGCTGTTCAAATTTTCAGAATCGGATTCCGGCTCCGATATCAAAAAGTTAACCCTGTGGTCAAACTTGGAATATTTAGCCTTTAAATTGCTAGTTCCGTTAAATGGTCATAACTTTAGCTAGGGACCTCCAAATTAAAATTCGGGCATACGCCCAAGTCTCAAATCACGATACGGAGCTACCTGAACTGTCAAAATACTGATCCGGGTCCGTTTGCTAAAAATGTTGACCAAAGTCAACTCACTTGAATTTTAAAGCTCTATTTCACATTTTAATTTATTTTTCACATGAAAACTTTTCAGAAAATTTTACGGACTGCGCACGCAAGCCGAGGAATAATAAATGGTGCTTTTCGAGGTCTTAGAATACATAATTACTTATTAAATTTAAAGATGACATTTTGGGTCATCACAGAAAAGCAGCATTCTCTCAAGTCTGTGTCAATCTTGCAAGTGATTCTCAAGGGCATCAAGAACAAAGAACAACATAACAAAGGGCCAACTTCTTGTATTGAGTCATCACATGTCCTTAGTTGTGTTTCACTTTTGTTAAAGCACTTCAATTGTAATTCCTACTTAGCTTGTTTAGAAGCATTGCGTAGGAAACCCTTTATAAATCATAAACCCTTGTGTTTGTGTCTTGGCTAAAGTTAGTCGAGTTGTAAAGTATTTGTAATAGAGTTATTAGAAAATGGCTTGTAATAGAATGTTACAAGCTAGTGAGGGATTAAGAGGTTAATTCCTAGGTTACATAGGTTGTAATCTAAAAGTTGCTCAGTAGTGAAGTTAAAATCCTACAAGGGTAGGTCGTGATTTTTAATCCCGTTGAGCTGGGAATTTTTCACGTAAAATTCCTCCTGTCATTTACTTACTGCAGTGTGCATGGTTTCTGTGGGAACTTATATCTGTGGGAACTAATAGAGAACCTGGTTCTCTATATAGTTTGGTGAACCCTCAAATTCTATCAATTGGTATCAGAGCGGGTTCTTTCTATCAGGCTAACACCTAGAAAGGATCCTCATGGCTGATCCACCAAACTTTGAAGAATGTCAATCAACTTATAGACCACCACGATTTAATGGCTAATACTATGGATGGTGGAAGACAAGAATGCATGATTTTATCATGACTGAAGATTCATAGCTCTGGGATGTTATCTGCGATGGTCCCTTCGTTCCTATGAGAACCATTGGAGAACCAGCAGTGGTAGTTCCCAAGTCTAGGCATGTCAATCTGCCAAGGAGATATGGGAAGCACTCCAAATAGCACACGAAGTGACAACTCAAGTCAAGCAGTCGAAGATTGATATGCTAACCACTGAGTATGAACTCTTCAGGATGAAGGACGATGAGTCCATTCAGGACATGCACACTCGCTTCACCTCTATCATCAATGAGCTCTATTCCCTAGGAAAAATCATTCCAAGGAACAAACTTGTCAGGAAAATACTGAGTGTATTACTTGGTTCTTGGGAAAGCAAAGTAAATGCTATCACGGAGGCAAAAGGTCTACAAAAGCTAACAATTGATGAACTCATTGGTAATTTGAAAACTTATGAAATGAAGAAGAAAAAGGATGATGAGAGAAGAGAACCCAAAAAGGGAGAAGAACCCGGTCCTCAAGACAGACAACAATGAATCAAGTGGTGAGGATGCTGATATAGCTTATTTGACAAAGAGATTTCAGAAAATAGTCCGCAAAAATGGAGGTATTCCGAAGAAGGGCAGCTCCAGCAAGCCAAGAGGATATGACTTATGTCATAAGTACGGGAAGCCAGGTCACTTCATCAAGGATTGCCCTCTCCTCAAGCAAGACCATTACAAGCACAACATAGACAAAGCAGCCAAGAAGAACCCGATTCCTGACAAAAGATTTAAAAGAAAAGAAGCTGTTGATAATATTATGAAACCATCTCTTGTTGCATGGGGAGACTCTTCTAGCGAATCTGGAGAAGATGATGCACAAGGTGACACCTCCATGATGGCAGTAGAAAGTGAAGGAGCTGATTATGATTTCATTTTTGCCCTGATGGCAAAATCTGATGATGATGAAGACAATGATGATGGTGAGGTAAACTTTCTGGACGTTCAAAGAAATTTGAAGTTTTACTCTCAAAAAAAGCTTATATCTTTGGCTAATGTTTTAATTGATGCTTATCACAGTCTCATTAATGATAGAAATGCGCTAACCATGGAACTAGGATAAATAGAACACGAGAGAGATGATCTAGTGGTGGTTGCGGTTGATCTAAGAGAGACCATTGAGAGTTTAAAAAGGGAAAAGGATATTTTGACCGAGAGAAGTGCAAACATAGAGCATGAGAGAGATGACCTATTAGTAGTAGTTGTAGACCTAAAGGAAACAATTAAGGAACTCAGAAGGAAAAGTAGGCCTATGAACACCCAAAAGGGAAAGGAAGTTGCAAGTAAGGCACACATTATGCTTGAAGATGAGATAAAATAAGTGAAATCTAGTCTGTGTGCCGAACTTGAGAGAAACAAACAACTTCAGGAAGATCTAGGCAGAGTTAAGAATGATCTAGAAAAATCACTCAAGTGGACCTGGTCCTCTGATGTTATCACTGCCTTGTATAAAAACAATGGGGGAAACAGGCAAGTGATAGGGTTCCAAAGGGAAAAGACTCCTTACAACCCTCATAGAAAGTATGTTACTATACCTGATAACTGGCTTTGCACTCACTGTGGTAATACTGGGCACTTTAAGGAAACTTGTAAGGCCAAGTTTCAGTCTCAACAGAAAAACAAAGTTTTTGCTAAAAAGGTAATTACTGTTAGAGAACCTGGTCCCTTATATAAAAGATTCATGATGCCTGCTTGGATAAAAAAAGGTCCTGATTCATCCCTTTCCCAATTACAAGGGACCCAAACTTGTTTGGGTTCCTAAGTCTAACCCTTGATTTACTTTTCAAGGGAGCAGCCAATAATGGTACATGGATAGTTGTTACTCGAAGCACATGAGTGGAAGCACAAATGATTTTCTTTCACTCAAAGCCCTGCAAGGATGGAGTGTATCCTTTGGAAACGGCAAAAAGGGATACATTCTAGGAATTGGAAGAATTGGGAAGTTTCTTTCTCACTCAATTGAAAATGGGTACTACGTGAATGGGTGGAAGTACGGCCTGTTAAGTGTCTTCCAAATCTGTGACAAGGGAAACAAGAGTGGTGATCTCAGCTGTCTAAGTGTTGTTGATGATGATGCTGAACTATGGCACAGAAGGCTGGGTCATGCAAGTTTCACGTTGCTGAACAAGTTGGTCAAGAAGGACATGGTTCGTGGCCTGCCCAACTCAAGCTTCAAGGATCACAAGGTGTGCGATGCAATGTGTTAAGGAATGTATACATGTGATCTTTGATGAATCTCACCACTTATGTGGGAAGGATTCACATGATAAGATTGATCAAGAGGGAGAATAGTCAATTGTCCCTGGTGAAGTCATTAACATGGCAAATGTAAAAAGTGATATGATGAGTCACGTCAAGGATTCAAATGACAATGGCACATCTGAATCTCCAACAACTGAAGCTGAAAACATAGTTGCTAATGCAGATCAAGGGACCCCACATGCAGAGAGAGAATCACATTCAGAAATACCTGGACCTTCCCACAACAAGGTTCGGGTGTCTAATTGGAAACACAAAAGTTCACATCCTCTGTAAAATGTGATCACTCCTCTTGATTCAGGAATTCAAACCATATCAAAGGCAAGGTTGGTAGTTCAAGGGTACAATCAGGAAGAAGGGATTGACTATGATGAAGTATTTACCCTAGTTTCACGAATGAAGGCAATCAGAATCCTCATTACCTTTGCGTCTCATATGAAATTCAAATTGTTCCAAATGGATGTCAAAAGTGCATTTCTGAATGGCTTTCTAAAATAAGAAGTTTATGTCATGCAACCTCCTGGATTTGAGAGTCACGAGCATCCTGAGCATGTGTTCAAACTGGACAAGGCACTGTATGGGCTAACGCAGGCTCCCCGGGCTTGCTATGAAAGGTTTTCAAAGTTCCTTCTAGAAAATGGCTTTACAAGAGGGAAAATTGACAACACTCTTTTTCTGAAGAAACGAGGGAGGAACCTACTCATTGTTCAAGTATATGTTGATGATATCATTTTCGGAGCCACAACCGGCTTTCTTTGTGAAGAGTTTGCAAAACTCATGAGGAGTGAGTTCAAGATAAGTGTGATGGGAGAATTAAATTTCTTTCTAGGACTTCAAGTGAGGTAATATCAAAAGGTGACATTGATAAGTCAGCAGAAGTACATCAAGGAGCTGCTGAAAAGGTTTGACATGGAAGCATCCAAAGTTATTGACACTCCTATTGCCACAGCTACTCGTCTAGACATGGATGAACCTGGTTCCCCTGTAAATCAGACCATGTATAGAGGGATCATAGGATCACTTTTGTATCTCACAACAAGCAGACCAGATATCATTTTCAGTGTGGGACTGTGTGCCAGGTTTCCGTCTAATCCCAAGGAATCTCATCTGAAGGCTACCAAAAGAATCCTGAGGTATCTCAAAGGAACGCAGGACCTAGTTCTCTACTATCCCTCAGGAGATAACCTTGACTTAATAGGGTATGTTAATGCTGACTATGCTGCTTATCTGGTGGATAAGAAAAACACTTCTGGTATGGCACATTTTCTGGGTTCATGTCTAATCTCATGGGGCACAAGAAAAATAAAACTCAGTGGCCTTTTCAACTGCTAAAGCTGAGTATGTGGCAACTGCCTCTTGCTATGCTCCACTGTTGTGGATCAAGCAGCCGCTAGAAAAGTTCGAGACAATGTTGAGAAAGGGCTCATCTGCATGAAGTTTTGCAGCATAGAAGATCAAATTGCAGATATCTTCACCAAAGCACTGAGCAGAGAGCACTTTGAAAAGAATCGCTTGGCACCAGGGGTGATGAAGTCTAGCCAGGGACCTGGTCCCTCGATGATTGGCTATGAAAGAAGTGTACGGGTAAAATAGCTAAAAAGTGTTTTCTAGTAAAGTCTAACTCACCTCTATACCTTTACATGTAGATACGCATGACGATTACAGAGCAGACAAGTAGCTAATGCATTGCACGATTGGTCAAAGGATGAGGCTTACATTTTCAAACTCTGTCAGGGAACCTGGTTCCTTTGACACAGGTTAATAGCTCCTTTGTACTCTCATGCATAATTTTTTAAACGGCTGAAACGGTGCCACGTCATTATATTATCAATTTCCTTTTGGTTTTTGAATCAAAGCATCTCACCCTTTATGAAGCTACCCGAATACCCAAAATTGATACCCCAACCGGTCTCTATCTCTTCTCAAATAAATCTATTCACAGTCACTTTCAGAACTGTTCATATCACGAATCCAAAATTCCCCTTTTCCCTTCTTCAAACTCTCTTCTTCAACTAAATACACTCGACCATGTCTGACAATCAGGAAACACAAAATGTTCCAAGTGTCGTCCCCACTGTGTCCTCACCTATTAAAATATCAGTACTGGATAGTACTACTGGGGCACCAACTGAGGGACCTGATCCCTTCACCAAAGAGGAGCCAACCCTTGGTTCCTCTCAAGCACCCCAGGTCAGTATTGATCCTACTCTTTCTCCTCACTTCTACGCTGAGCCTTTGTCCATGGTTGTTCCTGAAATGAGATCGTTATCTGAAGGGGAGAATGAGGACAGTGTAGATGATTATGATAATGTGGCTATTGCTAGTTTTATCAAGGTTAGGAGTAGACAGGCCACTACTCAAGTGCCGACTCCTAAGAGACCTATCACTAGGTTGCAGAAGAAGGAAGAATTTGAGTCAGTTTTAAGGAAAACAAGAAGAGGAGATTGGTGAAAGATAGAAAGGTTGTAAATGATAAGGCAGTGCCTCCTGCACTAGTCGTTGATGTTGATGATGAGGTAGAAGAGGAACCTGGTTCCTTGGTTCGTAAGTCTTCAATGAAACTTACTGTTCCAAAGTCCAAAAGGGAGTCATCTGTGAGTGAAATGGACTTGAGCAAGGTTGAGGATGAAAAATCTTGTGAAAAGGTAGTTGAGGAATCTGGGGAACAAGTGATAGAAGAATCAGTTGAAAAAGTGTCTGCGAAAAGGGTGTCTGGGAAATCTGCTGAGAAATGAAAGAGTGCTCGCACATCAGTAAAAAGGAAGGGTGATGCAAGTGAGGAACCTCGTTCCTCCAAAAAGACCAAGATTGATGATACCCAGGATGCTAGCAAGGAAAAATTGAAAAATCAAAAGGTGCTGTGGGGCCATACATTTGCCCTTGATATTCTAGATATGGCTGGCATGTGCCAATTGGTGGAGATCTGTGAATTCCAACAGTGGACACACCTGTTCACAGGTGACTGTCCCAAAGTTTATGAAGGTGAAATGCGCAGTCTTTATGCCGACGTTTTTACAGTTGAGGATGATCATATTTGTGTGATGGTGAATGGTGTTGATCTTGTGATGGACTCTGCTGTGCTGGGAACTATTTTGGGAGTGCCCGCTGAGGGTTTGTCTTCTATTCAGGGAACCTGCTCTTCGAACTTTAGAAATGCTATCTTGAAGGATAATACAGTCCAGCAAGGGGAACGGGTACACAAGAAGGCCCTCCTTCCAGTGTACCAACTGTTGTTTGAATTGGTGAACAAGGTTTTGCTCTCTCGTGTAGAACAAAGGTCTATTACATCTCGGGCAGACTTGGTTCTCATGGAAGCACTAGATAGATACACAACTATCAACATGCCTGGCATCATGATAGAACACATGCAGAAGGTGGCAGAGTTCAAGGATGGTAATCATGGGATGCCTTACGGGTTCCTCCTCACTAAAGTTTTTGAGTTCTTCAAAGTCCCTTTGGGAAAAGCCAAAGTGGGTACTCATAAGCAAACCTTCTCTAAGACCACCCTCGAGGAATGTGAGTGCATTGATAAGGTTGGAGGAGTTGGCAGCACTTCTATTATCTCCCAGTTGATCAACGCCCAAAATAGTGCCACTGATGAGATAAGGAAGCTGAAGGCAAGGAATGCCATTCTTCAGGGTCAGCTAAGTCAGCTTCAGGAGGTACCTGGTTTCCGCAGCTCTCACAGCACAGAGGTTGCCCGTATGATGAAAGAAAATGCCGACCTCAGAAAACAAGTTGAGGACTTGAAGGAGAAACTGCTCAATGAGCAGATGTCAGCTAATGCTCGCATGGACATCCTTCTTAAAACCCTTGCCTCTTCATCTAAGCCTTCCCCCTCCAGTGCCCCCTAGAACGTGTTCCCTTTCCAGTATCAAATGCTAGTGTCTGTCCTTTGTTTTAGTTCTGATGATATTTATGACTGGTACTTCTGTTTTTGCTGTTTTTTATTTTGTGGATGTGTTGGTAACAATGGAACTACTCCCTGCTTAATTTCCAAAAATTAATAGAAGTTTCATCCTTTTGCTATGTACGTCTTGCTCTTTATGCTCTGTTTTTAGTCATGTTGTGTGCACACAAGTGGCATAAGTTAACTCAAGCTAGACTTCTTTCTGTTGTAAGCCTGTTACTAATCTTTTTATGATGCCAAAGGGGGGAAAATAATTCAGGGGGAACAGGTTGGGTAACTGATTCAGGGGGAACTCAGGAAATGCTGGTTCTTAGGGGGAACATGAATTATAAGTTTGTCATCATCAAAAAGGGGGAAATTGATAGGCTATATGTATATCCCTATTATGTTTTGATGATCTAACAAACTTACTGTCAAGAACCAGATAAGGAACCTGTTACACATTCTCAAGACCTTAAGATCAAAAGGTTCCAGCTTGGGATATGGTTCAACTCTTCAGAGTCAAAGGAACAACAGAGGGAACAGATAGCTACCGTTTCCCGAGAAAACTGCACAAGTCAACTGCCCGATCTATAAAGATGCTGCCTGCACACGCTACAGTGCAGAAACAATGCAGCAGTCAACTTTATGGGGAGTGCCCTTTACCTAACTTGCTTACATCATTCAAGTGATGTCACAAATGAGTTATTTACATCAAGCAAAGGTAAAACAAAACACTTGCACATTCAAGAATGAAAAGCAGCATTCTCTCAAGTCTGTGTCAATCTTGCAAGTGATTCTCAAGGGCATCAAGAACAAAGAACAACATAACAAAGGACCAGCTTCTTGTATTGAGTCATCACATGTCCTTAGTTGTGTTGCACCTTTGTTAAAGCACTTCAATTTTAATTCCTACTTAGCTTGTTTAGAAGCATTGCGTAGGAAATCCTTTATAAATCATAAACCCTTGTGTTTCTGTCTTGGCTAGAGTTAGTCGAGCTGTAAAGTCTTTGTAATAGAGTTATTACAAAATGACTTGTAATCGAGTGTTACAAGATAGTGAGGGATTAAGAGGTTAATTCCTAGGTTACATAGGTTGTAATCTGAAAGTTGCTCAGTAGTGAAGTTGAAATCCTACAAGGGTAGGTCATGGTTTTTAATCTCGTTCAGCTAGAAATTTTTCACGTAAAATTCCTCCTGTCATTTACTTACTGCAGTGTGCGTGGTTTCTGTAAAAACTTATATCTATGGGAACTAATAGAGAACCTAGTTCTCTATATAGTTTGGTGGACCCTTGAATTCTATCACTTAGTCTTGGATCCCAAGAACGCATGATTGCGTAGAATTGTCATAAACGCCTTGAAATAATCTGCATATATGATCTCAACTTCAGGGTACTTCAATCGTAGCTCCTCCAACGCTTGCCATAGATGATCATTGTGCAATGTTGCAAAAATATTTAGTCCTTTGTGACATTGAATTTTCCTGCTATTATCGGAAAACATCATTCGAAAACCTGGAAGGCAACCAATTGGAATAATTCCAGAAACCACAAAGTGTTTGGCCTCTGCATCTTTGATCAGTTGTTCGATAGAACTCCTGATTGTCTCCACAACATCAGGGACAAGTTTGGACACTTCGGAAATAGATTCTGTATGCAAAAGAGAGTACTTGTAATCATTAAAACCAGGCTGAACCATAAAGACGATAGCTTTCTGAAGAACCTTGTTCCCGCCGCAGTCATGAAAAGAGAAGCAATCCTTATAGAAGAGTTTCATAAAGGCAGAAATCTGCGAGTGATGAGACTGCTGAGGCGCTTGGGATGCCATTCTTTATGAAGGAAAAGGGACTCATAACTGTTGCTCCAGGCATCATGAAACTAATACCGGACTCAAACTCAACGCCTTCTTCAGTGTCTAAATGATCAGAAGTAGAAGCAGAATCACTGTCTCCGAGGCTGTAAATAGAATAAAACGGGAAAGTTTCAGCCTGCGCGTAAGCGGAAGAAGGAGCAAAAAAGAAAGAGGAGATCACTAATAGAAAGATGAAGAAACAATGGTTGGTAAGGGAAGCCATTGAAAGAGAAGAAACAACGATCAGTGAATTAAAGGAGGTAGGGAAAAACTTAGTTTAGGTTAGTGGTAGTATTTATATATGTCCCTCATCCGTGGAGTTAAAGCAATGTTACAGAAACCTAGTAGTAATAGGAAAAATTCTGACTGCGGCAGATTTCCATATATTCTTTATGTTCTTTCTTTTGCTTCAAGTTTCTATTAGAGAAACGCTTGAATTTGCTTGATTAAAAAGGCCTACGATTTAGGTAGGAAGGTTGATGTTTCCATATTCAATTTGGAAGCAGAGTTTAAAACTATAAGGTAACTTTATTAAATGCCAAGAATTAGGAAAAGAATTCTGTAGATACCTATAAGGGAAACTTTCATAAGTATCACATTTTTAAATAATAGTATATACAGAATCCTAACATCATTAAGTATATATCAAATGAGGCAGTGTATTATTTACTTTTGTAGATACCTAAAAGAATTTGGCATCTTCTTAATGTCCGAGAATGTCGCAATTTCATCCCAAAAATCTCTCCTAAAAAATTAGGACTTCACTTTTATCTCCTTAATTCTTGCCATCATCTCCTAAATACATTCATTGCCAACACATCATTCCCCTCCCGCCCATAAATCATGTTTAACTTCTCCTATATACTTTTCCAATAGCCTCTTAATAAAATGTACAAAATATATTAAGTATATTATACATATATATATCCGTCTATTATATGTTCATATATGCATCCATATCTTCCATTTTCAAACCCAAACTCAACACCAAGTATTATACCTGTCACGACCCAAAATCTTCGAAAGGTCGTGATGGCGCCGGACACTATTGTCAGGCAAGCCAACACCAATAATTAGTAAATTCTTATTTTAATATTTTTAAAATCATAGATATTCCCCTCAATTAAATAGCAGAAGATGTAGTTTATAAAATACGTAATAATATCTTTAAAAATGTCCAATACAGTGCAATCCATAATCATCCCAAAACTCGGTGTCACAAGTGCATGAGCATTTACTAAGAATGTAAAATAAAATACAACAGTTGTCCGGAATACAATTGGACAGGAAAAATGTAAGTACTCTGAAGGAGACTCAGTTGACTGCGGAGCGTCGTATAGAATGCAACTCACCTAAGTCCCCTCCATAATCGCGCTTCTGCGCCCACGAGGCTGCTAAACATAGGTGTACCTGCACAAAAATATGCAGCAAGTGTATCATGAGTACGTAAATTAATGCGTACCCAGCAAATATCCCACCTAACCTCGAAGAAGTAGTGACGAGGGGTCGACTCGGACACTTACTATGGGCTATAATCAATATACCAATAATATGATAAATTATGGATTTTTATGATGTAACGGTAAACACAATAACATGAGACAAGTAAATAATTCTCTTGTTAATAGGGGATTTCCAAATTTATCTTCATCTTTTAACAATTTAAATCTCCGGCCAGTGAGGCTATATCAATTATCAATAATTCCCCAAACAATCAATTAAGTCATGCACAAATCATGCCGAGGTCGTACGGCCCGATCCAACAAATATTTAAAATGTGCACTGCCAGAGGGTCGAATGGTGCGAACCATAGATGCATCTATTTACTACCGAGGCGCTCGACCGGATCCACAAATAATAATTATTTTCAAGAAAACATAAGTTTCTCATTTACAGTCAAGTATCTCATACAAACCTTCAAGTGAGTGAGTTTAACCTTATACAATTCTTTTATCAATTTCTATCATGACTAAGTGATTATATTAGCAAGTAAGGGCACAAACATTCTAAGTATAGCATGATACAGGTCCTAAGCTACCCGGACAATAACATAATAATAGCTACGTACGGACTCTCGTCACCTCATACGTACGCAGCCCCCACAATTAGGTACAAACATTTATTTAATTCACCTATGGGGTTAATTCCCTCTTACAAGATTAGAAAGAAGACTTATCTCGCTCTGAAGTTTCATAACCGGCTCCCAAGTCATTCAATCAACTCAAATTGATGCCCAACGCTCCAAAACTAGTCAATAAATGAGCAAATCCACAAATATATACTCTAATACTCATTATAATCCTATTTACAATAATTCCCAACTCTGTTCGAAAAGTCGATAAAATCACCTCGGGCCCATGTACCCGGATTCCAAAAAATTTCGAAGAAAATCATTATCTACCTTATGAACTCAAATATATGATTTATTCCCAATTCCATGCCCAAATTCGTGGTCAAAATCCAAAATATCAAATTCTAGGTTTTTCTACCAAAACTCCCCACAATTTATACTAATTTCCATGTTTGAATCCACATAAAAATCATGTATTTGACTCAAAATAGGTGGGAGTTACTTACCTCATAATAAATGATGAAATCTCCTCTTCAAAAGCTCCAAAATCGCCCAATCAAAATGAAAAAATGGGTGAAACGAACCCAAACCTCGATTAAAAGCATTCTGCCCAGCCCGACCTTTGCACCGCAGGTGCGACCTGCTATGCGCATCTGTGCAATTTACGCACCAGCGGTAGCTGCCTCGCGCCTGCGCACACGCAGGTGCGCTTCTCCAGTCCGCTTCTGCGGCTCCCCCAGCTCCAGTCCCTTATCGCTTTTGCGAGCAATTCGCCGCACCCGCGATCTTGCACCTGCGGCCAAAGTCACGCAGGTGTGATTACAGCAGAAGCATTAAGCTTCAGAAATTCTTAAGTCCAAAAATCGATTTGTTAACCCTACGGAATCCACCCGAGGCCCTCGGGACCTCAACCAAAAATACCAACATCCCAAAACACGTTACGAACTTAGTCGAGCCTTCAAATCACATCAAACAACGTCGAATTCATGAATCGCACCCCATTCCAAGCTTAATGAAGTTTAGAATTTCAACTTCTACATTCGATGCTGAAACCTATCAAATCACGTCCGATTGACCTTAAATTTTGCACACAAGTTATAATTGACATTACGGACCTATTCCAACTTTCGGAATCGAAATCTGACCCCGATATCAAAAAGTCCACTCCCGGTCAAACTTCTCAAAATTATCCAAATTTCCAACTTTCGCCAAATGATCTCAAAATGATCTACGGACCTCCAAATCCATTTATGGACGCGCTCTCGATATCGGAATCACCACACGGAGCCATTCCCAGACTCAGAATCCCAAACGGACATTGATAACATTGAAATGCACTTCAACTTAAATTAATGAAATTCTTTCAAAATGCTAACTTTCGCAATAGGTGCCAAAACGCTCCCAAGGAATCCAAAACCCAATCCGAACATACGCCTAGGTCCGAAATTATCATACGAACCTGCCGGAACCTTCCAATTCCGATTCCGAGGCCGTTTACTCTAAAATCCAATCTTAGTCACTTCTTCCCACTTAAAGCTTCCGAAATGAAAATTTTCTTTCCAAATCAATTCTGAACTTCCGAAATTTCATTCCCGACCACGCGTACAAGTCATAATACGTGAAGTGAAGATGCTCATGGCCTCAAACCGCCGAACGATGCACTAGAGCTCAAAACGACCGATCGGGTCGTTACAATACCTAACCCCAAGTAAATGTTAATCAAGTTGTAGATAAAGTGCATACCATTTTTATATCTTCCATTTTCACACCCAATCTCGACACCCAAGTATTATACCTAACCCAAGCAAATGTTAATCAAGTGGCAGATAAAGTGCATACCATTTTTATACCTAAACACAATTAAGTAAACAAAATATCCATGTATTTTTAAGACGAAGTACATACCATTTTTATACCTAAACACAATTAAAATCCATGGTATATTTTGGTTATCTAATTGTGTTTAGGTATAAAACTTTTATGTACTTTCTCTTCAAAATATCCATTAGTATAATTTTAGTATGATTCGATTCACTCTTCATAGGACCATAGATAACTTCCACGAGTTTTACAATATAATTCAGTATAATTTATTATATTCACAGTATAATTTCCGTATAATTTATTATATTCACAATATACCTTCAATATAATTTATTATATTCACAATATAATTTTTATAAAATTTATGATCCATAGTAAAATTTTAATATAATTTTTATACCCAGTGTACAATTTCAAATACGATTCAATTAAATAAACTCCCCAAAGATTTCAATTGTATAATTTGAGTGTAATTTAATTATATCCACAATATAATATTAATATAATTTATTATATCACATTAATTATTCTAATTATGATTTTTGAAAGATTCTAAAAGTCTTTACTCGTTAATAAGGATAAAAATAAATAACTCTATTTTGATATTCCTACTTCACTACAATATCGCTCATTCTCTATTTTTCTCACAGATTATTTTCTTATACATTGTCGGTAAAATCTCACTCTTTATTTCTCTCTTTGTTTTGTGTATCTTCAACTGAATCATGAGCTATCTATTTATAGACGTCCAATTCTCCTTGCTTGCATCATGGATGACATTATCATAATATAAATGTCAAATTTTCACCTTGTGAAAGCAATGAAAAATCTGCCAACCCAAATCACATTTCCTGTAAATTTGACAGTATGGTACTTTAAGTCAAAGTAAGTTTGTCTTCCTTTCACATTCATGGGATGGACCCCACACTACACATAAAAACAACTCAATTAAGCTCTAGTATTGCACAATTTAATAGTAAAACACCAAAATGTAAGGTAAATAATGAATTATGGCCAAACATCACCCATGTATGAAGAAAATTATTGTATGATATACTCCATCCGTCCCAAATTATGTTGTTTTTCGCTTCTCAAAATTTAATATTTTGAAATATATTTTTTACTCCTTTCGTTTCAATTTATGTGAACCCGTTTGACTGGATACGTAGTTTAAGAAAAGAGAGAAGACTTTTGAACTTGTAGTGTAAAATGAGGCAGATATATTTTGTGTGGCTATAAATCATTGCATAAAGGTAAATTGTTTTCAAATTAGGAAAGAGGTCATTCTTTTTTGCACGGACTAAAAAGGAAATAGGTTCACATAAATTGAAACGGAAGGAGTATTATAATAACGTGAGAAGAATTGCAACTGACTAGATCTTTGCTTCCTTTCCGCTTTTGTTATTGAGAGCGGAATAACCCTTTAGTTATTCCTTACCATCACTGACTAGATCCTTGGTCAGGTTATGAAAGTGATAGTAGATCTGGTAATCCCTACAATTCTTGATTAGCTTGCTAAGTTGGTTGGAGATCGAGACGATTACCTTGAAGAATTTGAAGAAGATTAGCACCAAGTTCTTAATTGTTTCACAGAAGAGAAACATCAAAAGACAAGCCTACTTGAATGAAGTTTCTCAGAGGAATGACTCAGTATCCTTTGTTACAATTGGAAATTTCGTCATCCTTACACCCCTTGTCACTTTAGACATTGCAATTGCGACAGGTTATGTGCAGCTATTTCCATGACTTGTATAAAGATCCACTGTTTCTGTTACTAATATAGTGAAATATTTTAATTTTTGAAAGTCCTGCTAGTTCTCGAGATGAATCGTCTTTTGGAGTTGTTCATTAACAGATCATTACTAGTAAAAGGTGATCGAATGGGCACTTTTCTCTCGCTTGAGTCTTTTTCGTTTGTAGGTGTCACCACAAGAACTAGAGCTGGATAGAACTAGCTTCATATGTTGTGATGGTGTTGGATATTCTTAACTCATTGATTGAACCTCTCACGATAGTGAAGCCGGTTTTGTTTAGTGTAACTTCAGATCAAATGCAGATAAAACCATTCGTTACATTTCCACATATATCACCAATGCAGCGTTAGTTACAAAATTTAAACCACATGTAAAAAGGTGGCCCCAAAATTCCTCATATTAATTGCTATACATGATGCTCTACATTGATAGTACTACACATAACTCTCATTTTTGTTTTTGAATTTCTAACAAAATTGGAAAGAATTTAATGTTAGTAAAAAGACAAGAGGGTGCTAGCCACATTGTACTTACAAAACCGAAGGATTGCATATAGATATTCATAACACGCAGCGGAAGACAATAACAATCCTAGGAAGATTTTTTCGTATTTAAAATTTATTTACATGTCAAAGATCGGATCTTAGACGTACCTGGTGAATAGAGTCTCGTTACAAAGATTTCTTCGATAGTGCGAAGACTCTATGCATATCCACACCGAGACTGATTCTTGTTATCAACTCTTTGATCAATGAAACACGCGAACAAACTAAACGAAAAAATTATGTTGAAAATTTTCTCAACAATCTCAACCCAAAGGTAGAAGAACAAGAAATACTTTTCTTGTAATTGTATTTTCTCTCCTAGCTTTGTATTGCACTCTCACTTTCACTAAGTGATTTTTCTTCTCAAGAATTGATGGGGCAAGTTTTTTCCATCACCCTTTATTTATCATCGTGTATAAACCCCTTTCCTATTTGGTTGATGTAATGATTTACTTATGTAAAAGTTTATTCCTAAAGGTTGAGATAGTATGTACATTTACGATGAAGTATCGGAAGATGAAAGCAATACTTTGGAATTGAATAGGCTGCATTAAGTAGTACAAATTTATTATTTATTGGAAGGTAAGTTTACTTTTGAGTACAAGAATATTAATGACGTAGTGTATATATAATTAATGGGTAAAATAGTCCTTCAATTTTTATTGATATTTTGGTAATTCGACTTTGACATTTGGAGCTTCGTACTTTTAGTATAACTAGTTTTTGAATATGTGCGTTACACGTGTATCCCTAATTGTTCAGCACAAATTTCTTATCTCATGTCAATCAGTTCAATCCCATGTCAAGTTCAAAATGGTAAATTATATATGAGCCTATTTGACCGACTTGACAACTGAATATATATAAAATAATTAGTTACATTGTTTAACTTGCACATTCAGTTAGGTAGGTATGACAAAATTCTTGTTGTGGACATTGATATCGCTTTACAAAATATGACATTTACTTATTCTTGTGAGAGAAAATCTTATGCAAATACAAGCCAATACAGGGGATGGACATGATCGGAAGTATTTGTCTTTTTCATTTGTTATAGTAAACGCTATCCAAAGAAAAGGAAAAAATAATCAAATCCTCCCATAAGTTAGTGTTTAATGGTATCCATCTATTTAGGAGCAATTCACCTATTTTTATATGAATTATCTATCGAGTTCCAAAATAATTAACATAACTATCACATGCTCTCCTTTGTTTTTTATATGAACCTTTACAATTGCTAGTTCTCCTCTTTCTCATGCTTTTTGTTTTTTTAATTCTTTCTAGCAAATCCGTACTTACTTAATTCCCTTTTTAAGCTATTTAAAGCCCGTTTGGACATGACCACTTAGTTTGCTTATATTGGTTTATCTTTCACTTGGATAATAACTATCACATCCTCTAAAGGAATATTGATATTTCAATTTTTTAAAATAGCCAGTACTCACTCATTATAAAATACATTGTATACGGTTAAAATCGGGCCCACCCGATTTTACTATTTGACCGAGACCGGGAGGTTGCATCGAAGGATGGCTTCGTAACGGAACAGACTAAATCACGAGGATAAGATACCGAGTTCAGAATCGAGGAATATGTCGAGATCGAGGCTAGTAGCGATCGAAGCCAAATGAGGCAGACATCGAGCAAGATCGAAGATAGCACAATAACAGAAATGCGAGATATACGTGACTGGCCGAGGATCATGGCGTAAATCTCGGAACGGATCAAATCAGAAACGGTTAATTAGCTAATCATGAGATTTCCTTATGTAATTAGAATTATAGTATAAGCGGAATTCCTCTACTATTTAAAGGGGGTTCTAATCATTTGTAAGACACATTGTTCACAAATATCAAAGCAATATAATTCTCTTTCTCGTTTATACTATTGTTCATCAGCTTGTTATATTTTAATTGTTCTTACATCAACCAGTTCGAGGGTATCCAAACTCGAGGGCTGAGTTCCATTCTAACACTGGTTTGCTTTGCTTTATAGTTCATTTATGTTATTAATCTTCATATTTATCAATTGGTATTAAGTGAAATCACGTGTCCTTAGAACCACATTATAAGTTTAATTGTTATCCAATTTTAAGGGTAAACAGTTTTGCACCCACCTTGGAGCCAAGGATAATAGTGATTGCTTAATACTGATTCCGATAACACACACTGCTTTATACTTGTTCTCGTAAGAATCTTTGTTTTCAGGATAAACATGTCAAACTCACAAGCAACGCCTACACATGGTGACAACGGCTTCGGATTTCACGGGAAAAATGACAATATAGCCGCCCCAGGGATCGAGGCGCCACAGGCTGGCCTCGAGGGAGCGCCAATTGCAAATTCCTTCGATGTCAATTCACATGTCGCCCTAAATACAAATTTGGGCATTGATCCCGAAGGTAGCGCACGCAGGGAAGTTCGATCAGGTGGTCGAGGTACGCAGGGTGGAGAAGATAGTAGTGTTAGCCTCCAATTGATATTCGAAATGTTACAGGCTCAACAAGCCGCTATAGAACAACTACAAAATCAACATCGAAGACCGAGTATGATCGATCCAGAAGTCGTCCACAGGATCGAGACTGTGCCGAAAAGGTGGAACGCCAACGAATCGAGGACTGACCCCGCCATTATGAAAATGCTCGGGGAGCTCACTAAATAGATTGAATCGGGAGAAAAGAAAATCGAGGCAAATGACAAGAAAATGGAGACATACAACTCACGGGTTGACCAAATAACGGGGGCACCGCCGATTCTAAAGGGTATAGATCAAAAGAAATTCGTACAGAAGCCTTTCCCTCCAAGTGCGGCTCCAAAACCCATTCCGAAGAAATTCCGAATGCCAGAAATTCCTAAGTACAATGGGACCATCGACCCTAATGAGCATGTCACTTTTTATACATGCGCAATAAAAGGGAATGACTTGGAAGACAATGAGATTGAATCTGTTCTACTGAAGAAATTTGGAGAAACCTTGTCGAAAGGAGCAATGATATGGTACCACAATTTGCCGCCTAATTCCATCGATTCCTTCGCCATGCTTGCAGACTCCTTCGTAAAGGCACATGCCAGAGCAATAAAAGGTTGCGACTAGGAAGTCGGACCTCTTCAAGGTGAAACAAAAAGACAATGAAATGTTAAGGGAATTCGTATCTCGGTTCTAGATGGAATGCATGGAACTACCACCGGTCACAGACGATTGGGCTGTTCAAGCCTTTACTCAAGGTTTGAACGAATGAAGTTCGGTGGCATCACGACAGCTAAAGAAGAATTTAATTAAATATCCAGCGGTAACCTGAGCCGATGTACATAATCGGTACCAGTCAAAGATCAGTGTCGAGGATGATCAATTGGGGGCCCCTTCCGGTTCCATTTATCCAAATAGGGTCGTCGGCAGAACTCAAAGGGATATCGACAGCGAACCCCGGTCAAACAGAGATCGATATCAACCATACAACGCAGATCGTAGAAACAACGTCCGAGGATGCAATCCCATCCAAAATGATCGAAGGAACGATCGAGGACAGAGCTCTTGAGGGATGATGAGCAAAAGTGGCTTCGATAAACATGCCGATCCCACAGTAACACCATGATTATCAGAATACAACTTCAGCATCGACGCATCAGGTATTGTGTCAGCCATTGGGAGAATCAAAGATACTAGATGGCCCAGACCCCTACAAACCGATTCATCCCAAAGAAACCCTAATCAAATATGCAAATACCATGGTACACATGGTCATAGAACCGAAGACTGCAGACAACTAAGGGAGAAGGTGGCCCGTCTATTCAACAAGGGTCACCTTCGATAATTCTTGAGTGATCGAGCTAAAAACCATTTCAGAGACACTGATGCAAACAGGAAAAACGAGCAGGAAGAACCACAACACGTGATTCACATGATCATTGGTGGGATCGATATTCCACAAGGGCCCGTTTTCAAACGCACTAAGGTATCGATCACCAGGGAAAAACGAACTTGAGATTATGTACCAGAAGGCACTTTATCATTCAACGATGAGGAAGCGGAAGGGATCTTACAACCCCACATTGATGCATTGGTAATCTCTATCCCTGTGAATAAAATTCAGGTTAAACGTGTTTTAATTGATCCAGGAAGCTCAGCCAATATTATTCGATCGAGGGTCGTGGAGCAGATCGGCCTACAAGATCAGATCGTACCCGTAGCTCGGATTATCAATGGCTTCAACATGGCGAGTGAAACAACTAAAGATGAAATCATCCTACCAGTAATTGTAGCCGAAACTATTCAAGAAACAAAGTTCCATGTGATCGAGGGCGATATGAGATTCAACGCACTGCTCGAAAGACCCTGGATTCACAACATGAGAGCGGTCCCCTCAACCCTTCACCAAATGCCAAGTTCCCAACACTGGATGGTGTAAAAACGGTGTATGGGGAAAAACATGCTACCAAAGAGATGTTTGTGATCGACGAAGTAATACTAGTATCGGCGCTTTCGTCAACAAAGGGATCAGAGTCCAAAGGAAAACAAGAAGCTAAATAGCAACCACCAGCTCGACTCAGTCGGAGAAGCATGGAATGGACGAGCACAATGACTACTGGACCCCTCGATCCTTCATAATCCCCGAGGATTCCGACGCCACCAAATCGACAGTCGAAAAGCTGGAGCAAGTCATACTGATCGAGCATCTACCCGATTGAAAGGTATACCTGGGTACGGGGTTAACCCCCGAGCTCAGGGAAAAACTCATTAAATTTCTTATCAATAATATGGATTTGGTCCCACCTAGATATGATAGGGACCCCGCCCGAGATCACTACACATCGACTGAGCTTGGACCCAAAGTTTCGCCCGGTAAAACAAAAGAGAAGGCCCCAGTTCGAGGTAAAACATGCATTCATCAAGGACGAGGTAGACAAACTTCTCAAAATAGGATCCATTTGGGAAGTAAAATATCCCGAATGGTTAGCAAACGTAGTCGTAGTCCCTAAAAAGGGAAATAAACTTAGAATGTGCATAGACTATAAAGATTTAAACAAAGCATGTCCTAAAGACTCTTTTCCTCTGCCGAATATTGACCGCATGATCGATGCCACGACCGGCCATGAGATCCTTTGTTTTCACGATGCCTACTCCGGGTACAATCAAATACAAATGAACCCAGAGGATCAAGAAAAGACTTCGTTCATCACTAAGTACGACACCTATTGTTATAATGTAATGTCGTTTGGACTAAAAAATGCTGGTGCCACTTATTAACGCTTAGTAAATCGAATGTTCGAAGAGCAAATAGGTTAATAAATGGAGGTTTATATTGACGATATGCTAGTTAAGTCCCTGCGAGCAGAGGGCCATTTGACACATTTGCAGGAGACCTTCGATATACTAAGGAAATACTACATGAAACACAACTCAGAGAAATGTGCATTCGGGGTCAGCTCGGGCAAGTTCCTCGGCTTTATGGTATCAAATCGGGGGATCAAAATCAACCCCGATAAGATCAAGGTAATAGAAGACATCACAGTCGTGGACAATGTTAAGGCCGTACAAAGATTAACCGGGCGCATAGCCGTCCTAGGACGATTCATCTCGAGGTCTTTAGATAGAAGTCACAGGTTCTTCTCACTGCTCAAAAAGAAGAACAATTTTGAATGTACCCCGGAATGCCAATAAGCATTGGAAGAATTAAAGCGCTACCTCTCGAGCCCGCCACTGCTTCATACTCTGAAAGTGAATGAGCAACTCTACTTGTACTTAGTAGTATCGAAAATCGCGGTAAGTGGGGTCCTAGTCCAAGAAGAGCAAGGTACGCAATTTCCTGTTTACTATGTTAGTCGAACTTTAGGTGAGGCCGAGACCCGGTACCCACACATAGAAAAATTAGCTCTTTCCCTAATAAGCGCCTCTAGGAAATTAAAATCATATTTTCAGCGTCATCCGATCTGTGAGGTGACTACTTATCCCCTTCGTAATATTTTGTATAAGCCCGAACTTTCGGGCTGATTGGCCAAATGGGCAGTCGAGATCAATGGGTACAATATCGAGTATCGGCCCCGAATGACCATAAAGTCTCAAATCATAGCGTACTTCGTGGCCGACATTACGCCAACCCTCATACCCGATGTCGAAAAGGAACTATTATTAAAGTCGGGTACATCATCGGGGGTATGGACCCTCTTCACAGACGGCGCTTCGAACGTTAAGGGGTCCGGGCTAGGCATCATTTTGAAGCCACCCACGGGTAATAAAATTAGACAAGGTATCAAAACTTCCAAGTTAACTAACAATGAGGCCGAGTACGAGGCCATGATTGCAGGTCTCGAGCTAGCTAAATTTTTGGGAGTAGATGTCATCGAGGCCAAATGTGACTCCCTGCTTGTGGTAAACCAAGTCAACAGAACCTTCGAGGTTCGAGAAGATCAAATGCAGAGGTACTTGGAAAAACTACATGTGACTCTACATCGGTTTAAAGAATGGAACCTGCATCATGTGCCTCGAGAACAAAACAACAAGGTTGATGCCCTTGCAAATTTGGGGTCATCAGTCGAAGACAACGAGATTAGCTCGGGGACTGTCGTACAACTTTCAAGGCCAGTAATCGAAGAAGGCCACACCGAAATCAACTCCACAAGTCTTACCTAGGATTGGAGGAACAAATATATCGAGTACCTAAAGAATGAGAAGCTTCCATCAGATCCTAAGGAATCGAGGACGCTACGTACAAAAGCCACACGATTCACATTGGCCGAAGATGGAACACTATATCGAAGGATGTTCGATGGACCACTTGCAATATGTTTGGGACCAGGAGATACTGACTATGTCCTACGAAAATCCACGAGGGCACCTATGGAAACCATTCCGGTGCCGAATCATTGGTTCACAAAGTCATCATAGCAGGATACAATTGGGCCGATATAGAAAAGGATACAAAAGAGTTTGTTCGAAAGTGTGACAAATGTCAAAGATATGCGCCGATAATTCACCAACCCGGAGAGCAACTCCACTCAGTCTTATCCCCATTGCCATTCATGAAATGGGAAATGGATATCGTCGGCCCTTTACCATCGACCCCAGGTAAAGCTAAATTTATTTTGTTTATGACTAACTATTTCTCTAAGTGGGTTGAAGCACAGGCATTCGAGAAAATTAGAGAGAAAAAAGTCATTGACTTCATCTAGGACTACATTATATGCCGATTCGGGATGCCTGCCGAGATCGTATGCGACAGTGGAAAGCAATTCGTCGGCAACAAAGTGACAAATCTTGATATGTATCAATTGGTATTAAGTGAAATCACGTGTCCTTAGAACCACATTATAAGTTTAATTGTTATCCAATTTTAAGGGTAAACAATTTGGCGCCCACCGTGGGGCCAAGGATAATAGTGATTGCTTAATACTGATTCCGATAACACACACTGCTTTACACTTGTTCTCGTAAGAATCTTTGTTTTCAGGATAAACATGTCAAACTCACAAGCAGCGCCTACACATGGTGACAACGACCTTAGATTTCACGGGGAAAATGACAATATAGTTGCCCCAGGGATCGAGGCGCCTCAAGCTGACCTCGAGGTAGCACCAATTGCAAATCCCATCGATGTCAGTTCACATGTCGCCCTAAATGCAAATTTGGGCATTGATCCCGAAGGTAGCGTATGTAGGGAAGCTTGATCAGGCGATCGAGGTATGCAGGGCAGAGAAGATGGTGGAGTTAGCCTCCAATTGATATTCGAAATGTTACAGGCTCAACAAGCTGCTATAGCACAACTACAAAATCAACACTGAACACCGAGTAGGATCGAACCAGAAGTCGTCCACGGGACCGAGCCTGTGCCGGAAAGTTCGAACGCCAACGAATTGGGGACTGACCCCGCCATTATGAAAATGCTCGATGAGCTCACTAAACAGATTGAATTGGGATAAAAGAAAATCGAGGCAAATGACAAGAAAGTAGAGACATACAACTCCCGGGTTGACTAAATAACAGGGGCACCGCCGATTCTAAAGGGTATAGATTCAAAGAAATTCGTACAGAAGCCTTTCCCTCCAAGTGCGGCTCCAAAACCCATTCCGAAGAAATTCCAAATGCCAGAAATTCCTATGTACAATGGGACCACCGACCCTAATGAGCATGTCACTTCTTATACATGCACAATAAAAGGGAATGACTTGGAAGACGATGAGATTGAATCTGTTCTACTGAAGAAATTTGGAGAAACCTTGTCGAAAGGAGAAATGATATGGTACCACAATTTGCCGCCTAATTCCATTGATTCCTTCGCCATGCTTGCAGACTCCTTCGTAAAGGCACATGCCAGAGCAATAAAAGGTTGCGACTAGGAAGTCAGACCTCTTCAAGGTGAAACAAAAAGATAACGAAATGTTGAGGGAATTCGTATCTCGGTTCTAGATAGAATGCATGGAACTACCATCGGTCACAGACGATTGGGCTGTTCAAGCCTTTACTCAAGGTTTGAACGAACGAAGTTCGGTGGCATCACGACAGCTAAAGCAAAATTTAATTGAATATCCAGCGGTAACCTAGGCCGATGTACATAATCGGTACCAGTCAAAGATCAGGGTCGAGGATGATCAATTGGGGACCCCTTCCGATTCCGTTTATCCAAACAAGGCCATCGGCAGAACTCAAAAGGGATATCGACAGCGAACCCCGGTCAAACAGAGATCGATATCAACCATACAACGCAGATCGTAGAAACAATGACCCAGGATGCAATCCCATCCAAAATGATCGAAGGAACAATCGAGGACAGAGCTCTCGAGGGCTGACGAGCAAAAGTGGCTTCGATAAATATGCCGATCCCACAGAAGCACCATGATTATCAGAATACAACTTCAGCATCAACGCATCAGGTATTGTGTCAGCCATTGGGAGAATCAAAGATACTAGATGGCCCAGACCCCTACAAACCAATTCATCCCAAAGAAACCCCAATCGAATATGCAAATACCATGGTACACATGGTCATAGAACCGAAGACTACAGACAACTAAGGGAGAAGGTGGCCCGTCTATTCAACAAGGGTCACCTTCGAGAATTCTTGAGTAACCGAGCTAAAAACCATTTCATAGACAGTGATGCAAACAGGTAAAACGAGCAGGAAGAACCACAACACATGATTCACATGATCATTGGTGGGATCGATATTCCACAAGGGCTCGTTTTCAAATGCACTAAGGTATCGATCACCAGGGAAAAACAAACTCGAGATTATGTACCAGAAGGCACTTTATCATTCAACGATGAGGAAGCGGAAGGGATCTTACACTCTATAATGATGCATTGGTAATCTCTATCCCTGGGAATAAAATTCAGGTTAAACGTGTTTTAATTGATCCAGGAATCTCGGCCAATATTATTCGATCGAGGGTCGTGGAGCAGATCGGCCTACAAGATCAGATCGTACCCGTAGCTCGAATTATCAATGGCTTCAACATGGCGAGTGAAACAAATAAAGATGAAATCATCCTACCAGTAATTGTAGACGGAACTATTCAAGAAACAAAGTTCCATGTGAGCGAGGGCAATATGAGATACAACGCACTGCTCGGAAGACCCTGGATTCACAACATGAGGGCGGTCCCCTCAACCCTTCACCAAATGCTAAGTTGCCAACACCGGATGGAGTAAATACGGTGTAAGGGGAACAACATGCTACCAAAGAGATTTTTGCGATCGACAAAGTAATACTAGTATCAGCGCTTTCGTCAACAAAGGGATCAGAGTCCAATGGAAAACAAGAAGCTAAATAGCAACCATCAGCTCGACTCAGTAGAAGCAGGGAACGGACGAGGATGATGACTACTGGACCCCTCGATCCTTCATAATCCCCGAGGATTCCGACGCCACCAAATCGACAGTCGAAAAGCTGGAGCAAGTCATACTGATCGAGCATCTACCCGATCGAAAGGTATACCTGAGTACGGGGTTAACCCCCGAGCTCAGGGAAAAACTCATTAAATTTCTTATCAATAATATGGATTTGGTCCCACCTATATATGACAGGGACCCCGCCGGAGATCACTACACATCGACTGAGCTTGGACCCGAAGTTTCGCCCGGTAAAACAAAAGAGAAGGCCCCAGTCCGAGATAAAACATGCATTCATCAAGGACGAGGTAGACAAACTTCTCAAAATAGGATCCATTCGGGAAGTAAAATATCCCGAATGGTTAGCAAACATAGTCGTAGTCCCTAAAAAGGGAAATAAACTCAGAATGTGCATAGACTATAAAGATTTAAACAAAGCATGTCCTAAAGACTCTTTTCCTCTGCCGAATATTGACCGCATGATTGATGCCACGACCGGCCACGAGATCCTTTGTTTTCACGATGCCTACTCCGGGTACAATAAAATACAAATAAACCCGGAGGATCAAGAAAAGACTTCGTTCATCACTAAGTACGACACCTATTGTTATAATGTAATGCCGTTTGGACTAAAAAATGCTGGTGCCACTTATTAATGCTTAGTAAATCGAATGTTCTTAGAGAAAATAGGTTAATAAATGGAGCTTTATATTTACGATATGCTAGTTAAGTCCCTGCGAACAGAGGACCATTTGACACATTTGCAGGAGACCTTAGATATACTAAGGAAATACTACATGAAACACAACTCGGAGAAATGTGCATTCGGGGTCGGCTCGGGCAAGTTCCTTGGCTTTATGGTATCAAATCGGAGGATTGAAATCAACCCCGATAAGATCAAGGTAATGGAAGACATCACAGTCGTGGACAATGTTAAGGTCGTACAAAGATTAACCGGGCACATAGCCGTCCTAGGACGATTCATCTCGAGGTCTTTAGATAGAAGTCATAGGTTCTTCTCCCTGCTCAAAAAGAAGAACAATTTTGCATGGACCCTCGAAAGCGAACGAGCAACTCTACTTGTACTTAACAGTATAGGAAATCGCGGTAAGTGTGGTCCTAGTCCGAGAAGAGCAAGGTACGCAATTTCCTGTTTACTATGTTAGTCAAACTTTAGGTGAGGCTGAGACCCGGTACCTACACTTAGAAAAATTAGCACTTACCCTAATAAGCGCCTCTAGGAAATTAAAACCATATTTTCAGCGTCATCCGATCTGTGTGGTGACTACTTATCCCCTTCGCAATATTTCGCAATTACGCCAACCCTCGTGCCCGAGGTCGAAAAGGAACTATTATTAACGTCGGGTACATCATCGGGGGTGAGCACCCTATTCACAGACGGCGCTTCGAACATTAAGGGGTCCGGGCTAGGCATCATTTTGAAGCCGCCCACGGGTAATAAAATAAGACAAGCTATCAAAACTTCTAAGTTAACTAACAATGAGGCCGAGTACGAAGCCATGATTGCAGGTCTCGAGCTAGCCAAAGGTATGGGAGAAGAGGTCATCGAGGCCAAATTTGACTCCCTGCTTGTGGTAAACCAAGTCAACAGAACCTTCGCGGTTCGAGAAGATCGAATGCAGATGTACTTGGACAAACTACATATGACTCTACATCGGTTTTAAAAATGGACCCTACAGCATGTGCCTCATGAACAAAACAACGGGGCCGATGCCCTTGCAATTTTGGGGTCATCGGCCGAAGACAACGAGATTAGATCTGGGACTGTCGTACAACTTTCAAGGCCAGTAATCGAATAAGGCCACACCGACATCAACTCCACAAGTCTGACCTGGGATTGGAGGAATAAATATATCGAGTACCTAAAGAACGAGAAGCTTCCATCGGATCCTAAGGAATCGAGGACTCTACGTACGAAAGCCGCACAATTCACATTGGCCGAAGATAGAACACTATATAGAAGGATGTTCCATGGAGCATTGCCAATATATTTGGGACCAGGAGATACCGACTATGTCCTACGAGAACTCCATGAGGGCACCTGCGGAAACCATTCCGGTGCCGAATCATTGGTTAACAAAGTCATCAGAGCAGGATACTATTGGGCCGATATAGAAAAGGATACAAAAGAGTTTGTTCGAAAGTGCGACAAATGTCAAAGTTATGCGCCGATGATTCACCAACCCGGAGAGCAACTCCAATCAGTCTTATCCCTATGGCCATTCATAAAATGGGGAATGGATATCATCGGCCCTCTACCATCGGCCCCAGGTAATACTAAAATTATTTTGTTTATGACTAACTATTTCTCTAAGTGGGTTGAAGAACAGGCTTTCGAGAAAATTAGAGAGAAAGAAGTCATTGACTTCATCTGGGACCAGATTATATGCCGATTCGGGATATAATCTGGGAAAATGGAGAGAAATACTGCCCTTAGTCTTTTGGGCGTATCGAACAACGTCAAAATCCAGTACGTGGGCAACACCGTTCTCTTTAGTATATGGCGTCGAAGCTCTGATCCCGGTTGAAGTCGAGGAACCTAGCGTCAGGTTTCGATATGCAACGAAAGAGTCAAATCATGAGGCTATGAATACAAGCCTCAAATTACTAGATGAAAAACGGGAAGACGTCCTAGTTCGAATGGCCGCACAAAAATAGCGGATCGAAAGGTACTACAATCTAAGAGCCAATCTTCGACGCTTTAAAATCGGGGACTTGGTTCTGAGGAAGGTCACCCTCAATACTCGAGACCCAAACGAAGGAAAACTTGGCCCGAACTGGGAGGGACCGTATCAGGTACTCGATATCATCGGAAAGGGATCCTACAAACTTGGTACGATGAATGGCGAACAATTACCAAACAATTGGAACATATCACTCCTAGTTCGGGCCAAGTTTTCCTTCGTACGACCTTCTCTATTTTCGTTTATATTTTATACTAACCATTTGCAGGTGTTTAATCGAAGACACCAAAGGATTCTTCAAACACAAAGTCCTTAGATCTTAAAGCACGCATTGCACTCTTTTTCCCTTAGACCGGTTTTTGTCCCAAATGGGTTTTTCCGGTGAGGTTTTTAACAAGGCAACCATTGTTCGTGCTAACTTAGAGCAATTCAATAGTATCTGAGGCTCTTTTACAATCAACCTCGAATACTGGGGGGGCATCACCCTCGGATAGTTACAAGAAAAATACTTCGTGTCGACAGGATCTCGATAGGTAAAGGACCAAACGGTCAAATGAACCGTGTCCATGTAGATTACTCGAGCCCTAATGGAAAAACATGTATGCATGTATAATCTATTGAAAGAAGTATTTTTCCTTACCTAATGTTCCATGGCTTAGAGAAATTTATACTTTACAATTTCATACTTATGATCTATTGTGGAAACTAACTTAATGGCAGATCACAACTGAAGTTCAAACAATTTACCCTATACTCGGGGACTGCCGTCCAAAAAATCGATATGATCAAATTACTAAACCTCAAAATCGTAAGACCTTAAAAAGGAAATCCTCGATTTTATAGGCCACGTCCACCCCACTCGGGGACTGATACTTGGAACGAGTTCGAAGTATAGCAGGGAAACAAGCCTAAGGGGCAAATCCCAATCTAAAGGCTACGGACAAATTAACACGCTTTAGAGACATCCGAATTCCTTTATAAAACATGCCTTCAAATATTCTCATAAATCGGTTAAAAAAGGCAACCCTCGGCTGAATTACTAAGGGTCTCGATAATATCGACTCTCGAAAAACCCTAAGGGAGAGCGAATTGTTCGAACTCTCGGACAATTTTGCGCTAAGACAAAACAAAGCAAAGAATTTTGATAACACCAATCCTCGAAAAACCTAATGGGTACAAATTTATCTCGTGGCATGACAAATTTTTATGATTAATTTTTCAAGCCGAAAAATGGGAAAAACCATTCTTTTGAAGCCATATCGGCCTAATTCAAGAGCCTAAGGGCAATTTTATTTTTTAAGTTCGAGAAATCGTCCTTACTCAACTAAAATGTAAGGGTCACTCTACTTCAAGTTCGAGCAAGTACTCACTCGATTTTAAAGACTACACTGCTCCGACTTCGGCCTAGTTGCCTAAAGTCCCAAACTTGTGAGTAAAATCTCCATAAGGCATGAAGGCATGAATGAAATAGAATTTTCATGAGGCATGAAATAGAATAAAGGCAAGTCAAAGAGAAAAAATATCTTTTATCTGTACGAAAATATTTACAAGGACCAATCAGGGTCCCGCACAAAAAATCAAAAAAGAAAAGCCTAAGATTCCTAATTTTCCTCAGGGGCAGCTTCTTCTCCATCGAGGTCCTCCCCATTCTCGCACCCGCTCTTGCTGCCATCATCATCGGAAGAGGCCAATGCTCTAGCATCAGCTTCAAGCTCTTTAGCCCTTATTATTTGATATTGACGGCAAAAATCAACGATGACAGGGTCGAGAGGGCCCAACGTGAAAGGGTAAGTTTAAACACTTAGAAACCCTTCCACATGGGTGGTGATTTCTTCTTCGGGGGTCAGGATCATCACCTCTTTGCCCGCCCAGTTGCAGTCTTTCTTTACCTTCTTAAGGTATCCCTCAGTTATCGAGCATATATACCTCGACATTGGCAGAGGTACAGTGCTGCTTCTTCTTTAATTTAATACAGTAACCTATTATTCTTTAAGACCAATTTATAGTCCTCTTTCACTAAAAATAAAAATTAGTAAACAAACTCAAAACTTATCAAAGATTGCCAACATTTTTTTTTCTTTCCAAATTTCGATAAATAAAATATGATTTCATAGTTTCAATTTGATTTTTATTATGGATGACATCTTTGATTGGTTTCATGTATGTTTACCCTTAAAATTGGTTAACAATTAAACTTATAATGTGGTTCTAAGGACTCGTGATTTTACTTAATACCAATTGATAAATATAAAGATTAATAACAGAAATGAACTATAAAGTAAAGCAAACCAGTGTTAGAATGGAACTCAGCCCTCGAGTTTGGATACCCTCGAATTGGTTGATGTAAGAACAATTAAAATATAACAAGCCGATGAACAATAGTATAAACGAGAAAGAGTATTATATTGCTTTGATATCTGTGAACAATCTGTCTTACAAATGATTAGAACCCCCCTTTAAATAATAGAGAAATTTCACTTATGGTATAATTCTAATTATAGAAGGAAATCCTATGATTAGCTAATTAGTCGTTTCTAATTTGATCTGTTCCAAGGTTTACGCCATGATCCTCGACCAGTCACGGATATCTCACCTTTCTGTTATTGTGCTATCTTCGATCTTGCTCGATGTCTATCTCATTTGGCTTCGATCGCTACTAGTCTCGATCTCGACAGGTACCTCGATTCTGAACTCGGTACCTTATCCTCGTGATTTAGTTTGTTCCGTTACGAGGTCATACTTCGATGCAACCTCCCGGTCTCGGTCAAATAGTAAAATCGGGTGGACCCGATTTTAACCGTATACAGATAGTCCCCCCGTTTTTTGGAGTGAAATGACAAGAAACGAATTAAGCCTTTGATTTTCTACCTCGACCTATCATGACGTCATCCTCGTGACGTAAACGACGGGAGTGACCGAAACGTCCCGTCGGTACAGTTCCACAAGTCATTAATGGGTGTCAGTTGGTGGTCGCCCACTAGTGCCTTTGAACCATTGCCGTGAATCCAATAAATAGACCCCTTCCTCATAGATTCAAACTTTACTTTCACTTCCTTCTAACTCCAAAGCTTTTACATCTCTTAAGTTCTTCCCTTTTACAAATCATTAGGTTTTGCTGTTAATCCTTTCTCAAATGTCAAGTCCTATTATCTTCCTATTCTTCAAACTTACACAAAAATGGCAAAAACATCGAAAACGGTACCACAAAAAGAAGTTGCTTCATCTTCTCAACCGGCCAGCGGAAAAATGCCGGTGGAACCCCGTCTTGAGAATTGCATTCCTGGGGGGTCCGCGCTAAACTCCAATTTCAAGACCGATAAAGCCTCGTCGATTCCTGGTCGATGCAAGCTAATGTCGAGGTATATATGCTCGATAACTGAGGGATACCTTAAGCAGGTAAAGAAAGACTGCAACTGGGCGGGGAAAGAGGTGGTGATCCTAACCTCCGAAGAAGACATCGCCACCCATGTGAAAGAATTTCTAAGTGTTTACACTTACCCTTTCATGTTGGGCTCCCTCGACCCCGTCATCATTGATTTTTGCCGTCAATATCAAATAATAAAGGTTAAAGAGCATGAAGCTGACGCTAGAGCGCTAGCCTCTTCCGATGATGATGATGATGATGGCAGCAAGAGCGGGTGCGAGAATGGGGAGGACCTCGATGGAGAAGAAGCTTCCCCTGAGGAAAATTAGGAATCTTAGGCTTTTTCTTTGTTTGATTTTTTGTGCGGGACCCTGATCGGTCCTTGTAAATATTTTCGTATAGATAAAAGATCTTTTTTCTCTTTGACTTGCCTTTATTCTATTTCATGCCTCATGAAAATTCTATTTCATTCATGCCTTCATGCCTTATGGAGATTTTACTCACAAGTTTGGGACTTTAGGCAACTAGGCCGAAGTCGGAGCAGTGTAGTCTTTAAAATCGAGTGAGTACTTGCTCGAACTTGAAGTAGAGTGACCCTTACATTTTAGTTGAGTAAGGACGATTTCTCGAACTTAAAAAATAAAATTGCCCTTAGGCTCTTGAATTAGGCCGATATGGCTTCAAAAGAATGGTTTTTCCCATTTTTCGGCTTGAAAAATTAATCATAAAAATTTGTCATGCCACGAGATAAATTTGTACCCATTAGATTTTTCGAGGATTGGTGTTATCAAAATCCTTTACTTTATTATGCCTTAGCACAAAATTGTCCGAGAGTTCGAACAATTCGCTACCCCTTAGGGTTTTTCGAGAGTCGATATTATCGAGACCCTTAGTAATTCAGCCGAGGGTTGCCTTTTTTAACCGGTTTATGAGTATATTTCAAGGCATGTTTTATAAAGGAATTCGGACGTCTCCGAACCGTGTTAATTTGGCCATAGCCTTTATTTTGGGATTTGCCCCTTAGACTTGTTTCCCTGCTATACTTCGAACTCGTTCGAAGTGTCAGTCCCCGAGTGGGGTGGACGTGGCCTATAAAATCAAGGATTGCCTTTTTAAGGTCTTACGATTTTGAGATTTAGTAATTTGATCATGTCGATTTTTTGGACGACAGTCCTCGAGTATAGGGTAAATAGTTTGAACTTCAGTTGTGATCGGCCCTTAAGCCAGTTTCCATAATAGATCATAATTATGAAATTGTAAAATATAAATTTCTCTAAGCCATGGAACATCAGGTAAGGAAAAATACTTCTTTCAATAGATTATACATACATGCATATTTTGCCATTAGGGCTCGAGTTATCTACATGGACACGGTTCATTTGACCGTTTGGTCCTTTACCTATCGAGATCCTGTCGACACGAAGTATTTTCCTTATAACTATCCGAGGGTGATGCCCCCCAGTATTCGAGGTTGATTGTAAAGGAAACTCAGATACTGTTGAATTACTCTAAGTTAGCACGAACAATGATTGCCTTGTTAAACACCTCACCGGAAAAACCCATTTGGGACAAAAACCGGTCTAAGGGAAAAAGAGTGGAACGCGTGCTTTCAAACCTAAGGACTTTGTGTTTGAAGAATCCTTTGGTGTCTTCGATTAAACACCTACAAATGGTTAGTATAAAATATGAACGAAAATGGAGAAGGTCGTACGAAGGAAAACTTGGCCCAAACTGGGAGTGATATGTTCTAATTTTTTGGTAATTATTTGCCGTTCATCGTTCCAAGTTTGTAGGATCCTTTTCCGATGATATCGAGTACCTGATACGGTCCCTCCCAGTTCGGGCCATGTTTTCCTTCGTTTGGGTCTCGAGTATTTAGGGTGACCTTTCTCAGAACCAATTCCCCAATTTTAAAGCGTCGAAGATTGGCTCTTCGATTGTAGTACCTTTCGATCCGTTGTTTCTGTGCGGCCATTCGAACGAGGGCGGCTTCCCGTTGCATATCGAAACCTGACGCTAGGTTCCCCGACTTCAACCAGGATCAGAGCTTCGGCGCTATATACTAAAAAGAACGGTGTTGCCCCCGTATTGGATTTTGACGTTGTTCGATACGCCCAAAGGACTTCGGGCAATATTTCTCTCCATTTTCCCTTAGCATCATTCAATATTTTCTTTAGATTTTGAATGATAGTCTTGTTTATCGATTCGGCCTGTCCGTTCCCACTAGAATGATATGGCGTCGATAAGATCATTTTTATTTTGTGATCTTCGAGAAACTTTGTCACTTTGCTGCCGATGAATTGCTTTCCATTGTCGCATACGATCTCGGCAAGTATCCCGAATCGGCATATAATCTGGTCCTAGATGAATTCAATTACTTCTTTCTCTCTAATTTTCTCGAAATCCTGTGCTTCAACCCACTTAGAGAAATAGTTAGTCATAAACAAAATAAATTTAGCTTTACCTGGGGCCGATGGTAAAGGGCCGACGATATCCATTCCCCATTTCATGAATGGGCCTGGGGATAAGATTGAGTGGAGTTTCTCTCCGGGTTGGTGAATTATCGGTGCATACCTTTGACATTTGTCGCACTTTCGAACAAACTCTTTTGTATCCTTTTCTATATCAGCCGAATAGTATCCTACTCTGATGACTTTGTGAACCAATGATTCGGCACCAGAATGGTTTCCGCACGTGCCCTCATGGATTTCTCGTAGGACATAGCCGGTATCTCCTGGTCCCAAACATATTTCCAATGGTCCATCGAACATCCTTCTATATAGTGTTCTATCTTCGGCCAATGTGAATTATGTGGCTTTCGTACGTAGAGTCCTCGATTCCTTAGGATCCGATGGAAGCTTCTCGTTCTTTAGGTACTCGATATATTTATTCCTCCAATCCCATGTCAGACTTGTGGAGTTGATTTCGGTGTGGCCTTCTTCGATTACTAGCCTTGAAAGTTGTACGACAGTCCCCGAGCTAATCTCATTGTCTTCGGCCGATGACCCCAAATTTGCAAGGGAATCGGCCTTGTCGTTTTGTTCAAGAGGCACATGTTGTAAGGTCCATTCTTTAAACCGATGTAGAGTCACATGTAGTTTGTCCAAGTACATCTACATTCGATCTTCTCGAACCTCGAAGGTTCTGTTGACTTGGTTTACCACAAGCAGGGAGTCACATTTGGCCTCGATGACCTCTGCTCCCAAACATTTAGCTAGCTCGAGACCTGCAATCATGGCCTCGTACACAGCCTCATTGTTAGTTAACTTGGAAGTTTTTATAGCTTGTCTAATTTTATTACCCGTGGGCGGCTTCAAAATGATGCCTAGCCCAGACCCCTTCACGTTCGAAGCGCCGTCTGTGAAGAGGGTCCACACCCCCGATGATGTACTCGACTTTAATAATAGTTCCTTTTCGACATCGGGTACGAGGGTTGGCGTAAAGTCGGCCACGAAGTCCGTTAAGATTTGAGACTTGATGGTCCTTCGGGGTCGATACTCGATATCGTACCCACTGATCTCGGGGTCGATACTCGATATGCAAAATATTGCGAAGGGATAAGTAGTCACCACGCAGATCGGATGACGCTGGAAATATGGTTTTAATTTCCTAGAGGCGCTTATTATGGCAAGCGCTAATTTTTCTAAGTGTAGGTACCGGGTCTCAGCCTCACCTAAAGTTCAACTAACATAGTAAACAGGAAATTGTGTACTTTGCTCTTCTCGGACTAGGACCCCACTTACCGCAATTTCCGATACTATTAAGTACAAGTAGAGTTGCTCGTTCGCTTTCAGAGTATGAAGTAGTGGCGGGCTCGAGAGGTACCGCTTTAATTCTTCCAATGCTTGTTGGCATTCTGGGGTCCATGCAAAATTGTTCTTCCTTTTGAGCAGTGAGAAGAACCTGTGACTTCTATCTGAAGACCTCGAGATGAATCGGCCTAGGACGGCTATGCGCCCGGTTAATCTTTGTACGGCCTTAACATTGTCCACGACAGTGATGTCTTCGATTGCCTTGATCTTATCGGGGTTGATTTAGATCCCTCGATTTGATACCATAAAGCAGAGGAACTTGCCCGAGCCGACCCCGAATGCACATTTCTCCGAGTTGTGTTTCATGTAGTATTTTCTTAGTATATCGAAGGTCTCCTGCAAATGTGTCAAATGGTCCTCTGCTCGCAGGGACTTAACTAGCATATCGTCAATATAAACCTCCATTTATTTACCTATTTGTTCTTCGAACATTCGATTTACTAAGCGTAAATAAGTGGCACCAACATTTTTTAGTCAAAACGGCATTACATTATAACAATAGGTGTTGATTGTACCTGGAGTAGGCATCGTGAAAACCAAGGATCTCGTGGCCGGTCGTGGCATCGATCATGCAATCAATATTCAGTAGAGGAAAAGAGTCTTTATGACATGCTTTGTTTAAATCTTTATAGTCTACGCACATTCTAAGTTTACTTCCCTTTTTAGGGAGTACGACTACGTTTGCTAACCATTCGGGATATTTTACTTCCCGAATGGATCATATTTTGAGAAGTTTGTCTACCTCGTCCTTGATGAATGCATGTTTTACCAAGGACTGGGGCCTTCTCTTTTGTTTTATCGGGCGGAACTTCGGGTCTAAGCTCAGTCGATGTGTAGTGATCTCCAGCGGGATCCCTATCATATCTAGGTGGGACCAAATCCATATTATTGAGTTTTTCCCTGATCTCGAGGGTTAACCCCGTACCCAAGTATACCTTTCGATCGGGTAGATGCTCGATCAGTGTGACTTGCTCCAACTCTTCAACTGTCGATTTGGTGGCGTCAGAATCCTCGGGGATTATGAAGGATCGAAGGTTCCAGTAGTCATCGTCCTCATTTGTTCCCTACTTCTCTGACTGAGTCGAGCTGGTGGTTGCTATTTAGCTTCTTGTTTTCCTTTGGACTCCGATCCCTTTGTTGACAGAAGCGCCGATACCGATATTACTTCATCGACCGCGAACATCTCTTTGGCAGCATGTTGTTCCCCATACACCGTTTTTACTCCATCCGGTGTTGGGAACTTCAGCATTTGGTGAAGGGTTGAGGGGACCACCCTCATATTGTGAATCCAGGGTATTCTGAGGAGTGCGTTGTATCTTATATCGCCCTCAATCACATGGAACTTTGTTTCTTGAATAGTTCCGGCTATATTTACTGGTAGGATGATTTCACCTTTAGTTGTTTCACTAGCCATGTTGAAGCCATTGAGAATCCAAGCTACGGGTACGATCTGATCTTGTAGGCCGATCTGCTCCACGACTCTCAATCGAATAATATTGGCCGAGCTTCCTGGATCAATTAAAACACGTTTAACCTGAATTTTATTCACAAGGATAGAGATTACAAATGCATCATTGTGGGGTTGTAAGATCCCTTCCGCTTCATTATCGTTGAATGATAAAGTGCCTTCTGGTACATAATCTTGAGTTCGTTTTTCCCTGGTGATCGATACCTTAGTGCGTTTGAAAACGGGCCCTTGTGGAATATCGATCCCACCAACGATCATGTGAATCACGTGTTGTGGTTCTTCCTGCTTGTTTTTTCTGTTTGCATCATTGTCTCTGGAATGGTTTTTAGCTCGGTCGCTCAAGAATTCTCGAAGGTGACCCTTGTTGAATAGACGGGCCACCTTCTCCCTTAGTTGTCTGCAATCTTCGGTTCTATGACCATGTGTACCAAGGTATTTGCATATTTGATTGGGGTTTCTTTGGGATGAATCGGTTTGTAGGGGTCTGGGCCATCTAGTATCTTTGATTCTCCCAATGGCTGACACAATACCTGATGCGTCGATGCTGAAGTTGTATTCTGATAATCATGGTGTTTCTATAGGATCGGCATGTTTATCGAAGCCACTTTTGCTCATGATCCCTCGAGAGCTCTGTCCTCGATCGTTCCTTCGATCATTTTGGATGGGATTGCATCCTGGGCCACTGTTTTTACGATCTGCATTGTATGGTTGATATCGATCTCTGTTTGACCGGGGTTCGTTGTCGATATCCCTTTGAGTTCTGCCTACGGCCCGGTTTGGATAAACAGAACCAGAAGGGGTCCCCAATTGATCATCCTCGACCCTGATCTTTGACTGGTACCGATTATGTACATCGGCCCAGGTTACCGCTGGATATTCAATTAAATTCTGCTTTAGCTGTCGTGATGCCACCGAACTTCGTTCGTTCAAACCTTGAGTAAAGGCTTGAACAGCCCAATCGTCTCTGACCGGTGGTAGTTCCATACATTCCATCTAGAACCGAGATACGAATTCCCTCAACATTTCGTTGTCTTTTTGCTTTACCTTAAAGAGGTCTGACTTCCTAGTCGCAACCTTTTATTGCTCCGGCATGTGCCTTTACGAAGGAGTCTGCAAGCATGGCGAAGAAATCGATGGACTTAGGAGGCTAATTGTGATACCGTATCATTGCTCCTTTCGACAAGGTTTCTCCAAATTTCTTCACTAGGATAGATTCAATCTCATCGTCTTCCAAGTTATTCCCTTTTATTGCGCATGTATAAGAAGTGACATGCTCATTAGGTTTGGTGGTCCCATTGTATTTAGGAATTTCTGGAATTCGGAATTTCTTCGAAATGGGTTTCGGAGCCGCACTCTTTGGTTCTATACCCTTTAGAATCGGCGGTGCCCCCGTTATTTGGTCAACCCGGGAGTTGTATGTCTCCACATTCTTGTCATTTGCCTCGATTTTCTTTTCTCCCAATTCAATCCATTTAGTGATATTCTCGAGCATTTTCATAATGGCGGGGTCAGTCCCCGATTCGTTGGCGTTCGAACTTTCCGGCACAGGCTCGGTCCTGTGGACGACTTCTGGTTCGATCCTACTCGGTGTTCGGTGCTGATTTTGTAGTTGTGCTATAGTGGCTTGTTGAGCCTGTAACATTTCGAATATCAATTGGAGGCTAACTCCACCATCTTCTCCGCCCTACGTACCTCGACCCCCTGATCGAACTTCCCTACATACGCTACCTTCAAAATCAATGCGCAAATTTGCATTTAGGGCGACATGTGAACTGACATCGACGGGATTTGAAATTGGTGCTACCTCTAGGTCAGTCTGAGGCACCTCGATCCCTGGGGCGGCTATATTGTCATTTTCCCCATGAAATCTGAGGCCGCTGTCACCATGTGTAGACGCTGCTTGTCAGTTTGACATATTTATCCTGAAAACAAAGATTCTTACGAGAACATGTGTAAAGCAATGTGTGTTATCAGAATCAGTATTAAGCAATCACTATTATCCTTGGCCCCACGGTGGGCGCCAATCTGTTTACCCTTAAAATTAGATAACAATTAAACTTATAATGTGGTTCTAAGGACACGTGATTTCACTTAATACCAATTGATACATATGAAGATTTGTCACTTTGCTGCCAATGAATTGCTTTCCATTGTCGCATACGATCTCGGCAAGCATCTCGAATCGGCATATAATCTGGTCCCAGATAAAGTCAATGACTTGTTTCTCTCTAATTTTCTCAAAAGCCTGTGCTTCAACCCACTTAGAGAAATAGTTAGTCATAAACAAAATAAATTTAGCTTTACCTGGGGCCGATGGTAGAGGGCTGACGATATCCATTCCCCATTTCATAAATGGCCATGCAGATAAGAATGAGTGGAGTTCCTCTCCGGGTTGGTGAATCATCGGTGCATACCTTTTACATTGGTCGCACTTTTGAACAAACTCTTTTGTATCCTTTTCTATATCGGCCCAATAGTATCCTGCTCTGATGACTTTGTGAACCAATGATTCGGCACGGGAATGGTTTTCGCAGGTGCCCTCGTGGATTTCTCGTACAACATAGTCGGTATCTCCTGGTCCCAAACATATTGCCAATGGTCCATCGAACATCCTTCGATATAGTGTTCCATCTTCGGCCAATGTGAATCGTGCGGCTTTCATATGTAGAGTCCTCGATTTCTTAGGATCCGGTGGAAGCTTCTCGTTCTTTAGGTACTCAATATAATTGTTCCTCCAATCCCAGGTTAGACTTGTGGAGTTGATTTCAGTGTGGCCTTCTTCAATTACTGGCCTTGAAAGTTGTACGACTGTCCAAGAGCTAATCTCGTTGTCTTTGACTGATGACCCCAAATTTGCAAGGGCATCGGCCTCATTGTTTTGTTCTCGAGGCATATGTTGTAGGGTCCATTCTTTAAACCGATGTAGAGTCACATGTAGTTTGTCCAAGTACCTCTGCATTCAATCTTCTCGAATCTCGAAGGATCTGTTGACTTGGTTTACCATAAGCAGGAAGTCACATTTGGCCTCGATGACTTCTGCTCCCAAACATTTAGCTGGCTCGAGACCTGCAATCATGGCCTCGTACACAACCTCATTGTTAGTTAACTTGGAAGTTTTGATAGCTTGTCTAATTTTATTACCCGTGGGCGGCTTCAAAATGATGCCTAGCCCAGACCCCTTCACGTTCGAAGTGCCATCTATGAAGAGGGTCCACACCCCCGATGATGTACCCGACTTTAATAATAGTTCCTTTTCGACATCGGGTACGAGGGTTGGCGTAAAGTCGGCCACGAAATCCGCTATGATTTGATACTTGATGGTCGTTCGGGGCCGATACTCGATATCGTCCCCACGGATCTCGACTGCCCATTTGGACAATCGGCCCGAAAGTTCAGGCTTATGCAAAATAAGGCGAAGGGGATAAGTAGACACCACACAGATCGAATGACGCTAAAAATATGGTTTTAATTTCCTAGAGGCACTTATTAGGGCAAACGCTAATTTTTCTAAGTGTGGGTACTGAGTTTCGGCCTCACCTAAAGTTCGACTAACATAGTAAACAAGAAATTGCGTACCTTGCTCTTCTCAGACTAGGACCCCACTTACCACGATTTTCGATACTGCTAAGTACAAGTAGAGTTGCTCGTTCGCTTTCGGAGTATGAAGCAGTGGCGGGCTCGAGAGGTAGCGCTTTAATTCTTCCAACGCTTGTTGACATTCTGGGGTCCATGCAAAATTGTTCTTCTTTTTGAGCAGTGAGAAGAACCTGCTAATCTTTGTACGGCCTTAACTGCATCCACGACTGTGATGTCTTCGATTGCCTTGATCTTATCGGGGTGGATTTCGATCCCCTGATTTTATACCATAAAGCCGAGGAACTTGCTCGAGCCGACCCCGAATGCACATTTCTCCGAGTTGAGTTTCATGTAGTATTTCCTTAGTATATCGAAGGTCTCCTGCAAATGTGTCAAATGGTCCTCTGCTCGCAGGGACTTAACTAGCATATCGTCAATATAAACCTCCATTTATTTACCTATTTGCTCTTCGAATATTCGATTTACTAAGCGTTAATAAGTGGCACAAATATTTTTTAGTCCAAACGGCATTACATTATAACAATAGGTGTCGTACTTAGTGATGAACGAAGTCTTTTCTTGATCCTTCGGGTTCATTTTTATTTGATTGCACCCGGAGTAGGCATCGTGAAAACTAAGGATCTCGTGGCCGGTCGTGTCAATATTCTGCAGAGGAAAAGAGTCTTTAGGACATGCTTTGTTTAAATCTTTATAGTCTATGCACATTCTAAGTTTATTTCCCTTTTTAGGGACTAAGACTATGTTTTCTAACCATTAGGGATATTTTACTTCCCGAATGGATCCTATTTTGAGAAGTTTGTCTACCTCATCCTTGATTAATGCATGTTTTACCTCGGACTGGGGCCTTCTCTTTTGATTTACCGGGCGAAACTTCGGGTCCAAGCTCAGTCGATGTGTAGTGATCTCTGGCGGGATCCCTGTCATATCTAGGTGGGACCAAATCCATATTATTGATAAGAAATTTAATGAGTTTTTCCCTGAGCTCGGGGGTTAACCCCGTACCCAGGTATACCTTTCGATCGGGTAGATGCTCGATCAGTATGACTTGCTCCAGCTCTTGATTGTCGATTTGGTGGCGACGAAATCCTCGGGGATTATGAAGGATCGAGGGGTCCAGTAGTCATCGTCCTCGTCCGTTCCCTGCTTCTATGACTGAGTCGAGATGGTGGTTGCTATTTAGCTTCTTGTTTTCCTTTGGACTCCGATCCCTTTGTTGACGAAAGCGCCGATATTGGTATTACTTCGTCGACCTCGAACATCTCTTTGGTAGCAGGTTGTTCCCCAAACACCATTTTTACTCTATCCGGTGTTGGGAACTTCAGCATTTGGTGAAGGGTTGAGGGGACCGCCCTCATGTTGTGAATCCAGGGTCTTCCGAGCAATGCGTTGCATCTCATATCGCCCTCGATCACATGGAACTTTGTTTCTTGAATAGTTCCGGCTACAATTACTCGTAGGATGATTTTCATCTTTAGTTGCTTCACTCGCCATGTTGAAGCCATTGAGAATCCGAGATACGGGTATGATCTGATCTTGTAGGCCGATCTGCTCCACAACCCTCAATCGAATAATATTGGCCGAGCTTCCTGGATCAATTAAAACATGTTTAACCTGAATTTTATTCACAAGGATAGAGATTACCAATGCATCATTGTGGAGTTGTAAGATCCCTTCCGCTTCCTCATCGTGGAATAATAAAGTGCCTTCTGGTACATAATCTCGAGTTCGATTTTCCCTGGTGATCGATACCTTAGTGCATTTGAAAATGGGCCTTTGTGGAATATCGATCCCACCAATGATAATGTGAATCACGTGTTGTGGTTCTTCCTGCTCATTTTTTCTATTTGCATCCCTGTCTCTGAAATTGTTTTTAGCTCGGTCGCTCAAGAATTGTCGAAGGTGACCCTTGTTGAATAGACGAGCCACCTCCTCCCTTAGTTGTCTGCAGTATTCGGTTCTATGACCATGTGTACCATGGTATTTGCATATTTGATTGGGAATTCTTTGGGATGGATCGGTTTGTAGGGGTCTAGGCCATCTAGTATCTTTGATTCTCCCAATGGCTGACACAATACTTGATGCGTCGATGCTGAAGTTGTATTCTAATAATTGTGGTGCTTCTTTGGGATCGGCATGTTTATCGAAGCCACTTTTGCTCATGAGACCTCGAAAGCTCTGTCCTCGATCGTTCTTTCGATCATTTTGGATGGGATTGCGTCCTGGGCCGCTGTTTTTACGATCTGCATTGTATGGTTGATATCGATCTCTGTTTGACCGGGGTTCATTGTCGATATCCCTTTGAGTTCTGCCTACGGCCCGGTTTGGATAAACAGAACCAGAAGGGGTCCCCAATTGATCATCCTCGACCCTGATCTTTGACTGGTACCGATTATGTACATCGGCCCAGGTTACCGCTGGATATTCAATTAAATTCTGCTTTAGCTGTCGTGATGCCACCGAACATCGTTCGTTCAAACCTTAAGTAAAGGCTTGAACAGCCCAATCGTCTGTGGCTGGTGGTAGTTCCATGCATTCCATCTAGAACCGAGATACGAATTCCCTCAACATTTCGTTGTCTTTTTGCTTTACCTTAAAGAGGTCTGACTTCCTAGTCGCAACCTTTTATTGCTCTGGCATGTGCCTTTACGAAGGAGTCTGCAAGCATGGCGAAGGAATCGATGGACTTAGGAGGCTAATTGTGATACCGTATCATTGCTCCTTTCGACAAGGTTTCTCCAAATTTCTTCACTAGAACAGATTCAATCTCATCGTCTTCCAAGTCATTCCCTTTTATTGCGCATGTATAAGAAGTGACATACTCATTAGGGTCGGTGGTCCCATTGTACTTAGGAATTTTTGACATTCGGAATTTCTTCGGAATGGGTTTCGGAGCCTCACTTGGAGGGAAAGGCTTCTGTACGAATTTCTTTGGATCTATACCCTTTAGAATAGGCGGTGCCCCCGTTATTTGGTCAACCCGGGAGTTGTATGTCTCCACTTTCTTGTCATTTGCCTCGATTTTCTTTTCTCCGGATTCAATCCGTTTAGTGAGCTCCTCGAGCATTTTCATAATGGCGGGGTCAGTCCCCGATTCGTTGGAGTTCGACCTTTCCGGCACAGGCTCGGTCCTGTGGACGACTTCTGGATCGATCCTACTCGGTGTTTGGTGTTGATTTTATAGTTGTTCTATAGCGGCTTGTTGAGCCTGTAACATTTCGAATATCAATTGGAGGCTAACACTACCATCTTCTCCGCCCTGCGTACCTCGACCACCTGATCGAACTTCCCTGCGTACGCTACCTTCGGGATCAATGTCCAAATTTGTATTTAGGGCGACATGTGAACTGACATCGAAGGAATTTGCAATTGGCGCTCCCTCGAGTCCAGCCTGAGGTGCCTCGATCCCTGGGGCGGCTATATTGTCCTTTTCCCCGTGAAATCCGAAGCCGTTGTCACCATATGTAGGCGCTGCTTGTGAGTTTGACATGTTTATCCTGAAAACAAAGATTCTTACGAGAACAAGTATAAAGCAGTGTGTGTTATCGGAATCAGTATTAAGCAATCACTATTATCCTTGGCCCCAAGGTGGGCGCAAAACTGTTTACCCTTAAAATTGGATAACAATTAAACTTATAATGTGATTTTAAGGACACGTGATTTCACTTAATACCAATTGATAAATATAAAGATTAATAACATAAATGAACTATAAAGCAAAGCAAACCAGTGTTAGAATGGAACTCAACCCTCGAGTTTAGATATCCTCGAACTGGTTGATGTAAGAATAATTAAAATATAATAAGCTGATGAACAATAGTATAAACGAGAAAGAGAATTATATTACTTTGATCCTCGACCAGTCACGTATATCTCACATTTTTGTTATTGTGCTATCTTCGATCTTGCTCGATGTCTGCTTCATTTGGCTTCGATCGCTACTAGCCTCGATCTCGACATATACCTCGATTCTGAACTCGGTACCTTATCCTCGTGATTTAGTCTGTTCCGTTACGAGGCCATCCTTCGATGCAACCTCCTGGTGTTGGTCAAATAGTAAAATCGGGTGGGCCTGATTTTAACCGTATACAATGTATTTTATAATGAGTGAGTACTGGCTATTTTAAAAAATTGAAATATCAATATTCCTTTAGAGGATGTGATAGTTATTATCCAAGTGAAAGATAAACCAATATAAGCAAACTAAGTGGTCATGTCCAAACGGGCTTTAAATAGCTTAAAAGGGGAATTAAGTAAGTACGGATTTGTTAGAAAGAATTAAAAAAACAAAAAGGATGAGAAAGAGGAGAACTAGCAATTGTAAAGGTTCATATAAAAAACAAAGGAGAGCATGTGATAGTTATGTTAATTATTTTGGAACTCGATAGATAATTCATATAAAATAGTTGAATTGCTCCTAAATAGTAATAAAAAATTAAAGCGAAAAGCTTCCAAAGGGAAAATGGATGGATAACATTAAACACTAAGTTATGGGAGGATTTGATTATTTTTTCCTTTTCTTCGGATAGCGTTTACTATAACAAATGAAAAAGACAAATACTTCCGATCATGTCCATCCCCTGTATTGGCTTGTATTTGCATAAGATTTTCTCTCACAAGAATAAGTAAATGTCATATTTTGTAAAGCTATATCAATATCCACAACAAGAATTCTATCATATCTATCTAACTGAATGTACAAGTTAAACAATGTAACTAATTATTTTATATATAATCAGTTGTCAAGTCGGTCAAATAGGCTCATATTTAATTTATCATTTTGAACTTGACATGGGATTGAACTGATTGACATGAGATAAGAAATTTGTACTGAACAATTAGGGATACACGTGCAACGCACGTGTTCAAAAACTAGTTATACTAAAAGTACGAAGCTCCAAATGTCAAAGTCGAATTACCAAAATATCCATAAAAATTGAAGGACTATTTTACCCATTAATTATATATACACTACTTCATTAATATTCTTGTACTCAAAAGTAAACTTACCTTCCAAAGTATTGCTTTCATCTTCCGATACTTCATCGCAAATGTACATACTATCTCAACCTTTAGAATGTCCATTCAATGCTCGCTCCTTTGACCTTCCAATAATTATTAAAGATTCATGTATTCCAACCTTCTCTCCCTCTTTCATTCACTTTATAAAATTGGACAATGAAATCAATTAAGCAATTATTCTCACAGACCGTTTGTCAATTAGAAAAATCCTTTTTCTCATTGAAAATTTGCTTTTCATTTGGCATATCCGTTAACTATTTACAGCACATAACACCAATCTATAAGTGTCAAATGAGGTACCTGTTCAATTTATGAGTCTTGCGAAAATTTTACAATTGTTCTTGTTTTTATATAATATTTTCATAGTTTTTATCATGAAAATGAATATCTTTTGTGTTAACTTTGTTATTTTCCTTTTAGTTTGCTGTAACAAGGAATTTTTTATTCAAGTGTTAGGCTAATTATCACGCCCATTAGTAGACTTCACTTCTTTACATCCTCTTCTATTTACTTTTACCAGTAAGAAGTCCCAATTGATCAAATATAAAAGTCCATATGGTGGAAAGCTGAACAACCAAATCACATTCTTGTGTTCAATCATGGGGGTAGAACATGTCGTTCCTTATATTTATTAACTAGAAAAGTAGATAAAACAGAATCTGATGACTCATAACATGACTAGTCTAGTGCATTAGTCAATAGTCATTACATCTAGAAACGACCAAATAGATGAAAACAGTTGCAAAGAAACTAAAATGTTTCCAACACTGGTACTGACTTCATACATAGAGAAGAAAATCTGCAAAATCGAATATTAGATGTCCAATAGGCAAAGCTAAATGTAATCCGCTCTCTCTACTATTTTGTATGGATTTTCAATCCTGGGTGCCTATGCAATTATCATGGCATGGTGCTATTGTCTGGAGTAGGTCGAATTAAATTGTTTGTCTAGAAAGGAGGTAGCAATAATCAAAGTGAACTTGAATACTTAGGCTGAGAGGGTGGTTTCCCTTTCTCGCATAAAAACTACCAAAATTCGAGCACGCTCCATTTTACCGGGAATGATCAAATCATGAAAACAAATCTACACTCTACAAGGCTATCACTTCTTTGGATTGCTCACCAACTAGGTCAGATTGGAGCAAGATCTTATGAGAACATATTCTCGATCTTCCGGGACAATGGGGTGAAATGACCTCTCAATTTACTAATTGCAGCTCAGCAATAAAAACGTCGTCTAGATGTTCCCCGTTGCTCCATCTCCCATATGCATGCCTAGGGCATTGTCTAGAAAGTCAAGATGTTGTATAGTCGACTGGTAATATATATGAAGAAAATGACGAGAGAGGCGTGACTTTTGGATCCTTTAACGGTGGCGGAGCAACCATGGGATTGCGTCACGATGGATTTCATAACCACATTACCATTGTCAGAAGGCTATAGTTTTTCCACCGATCCAGAAATACAAGGTAGGATGGGATTAGGACTACATCATAGAAGTGGATAAACACATCATCTCAGTTCAGCTCCTAAATCAGTTGGAGGTCGAGGATTAGTTTAGTAGGCTAGTAAATAGTCGAGCATTTTCCCTTGTATTCTCAGTTCGATAGCATTAGTATTAATACGTTATCTTTTATTCTTAGATTGTTATTACTACCTAGCGTATAATTGTTATCTTGGCAATTTGTCCAAGAGGAAAAGTATGGACATTCTGAGAGTTATGTGTAGTACTATCAATGTAGAGCATCATGTATAGCAATCAATATGAGGAATTTTGGGGCCACCTTTTTACATGTGGTTTAAATTTTGTAACTAACGCTGCATTGGTGATATATGTGGAAATGTAACGAATGGTTTTATCTGCATTTGATCTGAAGTTACACTAAACAAAACCGGCTTCACTATCGTGAGAGGTTCAATCAATGAGTTAAGAATATCCAACACCATCACATTGCTAGTTCTTGTGGTGACACCTACAAATGAAAAAGACTCAAGCGAGAGAAAAGTGCCCATTCGATCTTCTTTTACTAGTAATGATCTGTTAATGAACAACTCCAAAAGACCATTCATCTCGAGAACTAGCAGGACTTTCAAAAATTAAAATATTTCACTATATTAGTAACAGAAACAGTGGATCTTTATACAAGTCATGGAAATAGCTACACATAACCTGTCGCAATTGCAATGTCTAAAGTGACAAGGGGTGTAAGGATGACGAAATTTCCAATTGTAGCAAAGGATACTGAGTCATTCCTCTGAGAAACTTCATTCAAGTAGGCTTGTCTTTTGATGTTTCTCTTCTGTGAAACAATTAAGAACTTGGTGCTAACCTTCTTCAGATTCTTCAAGGAAATGCTGAAGTAATCATCTCGATCTCCAACCAACTTAGCAAGCTGATCAAGAATTGTAGGGATTACCAGATCTACTATCACTTTCATAACCTGACCAAGGATCTAGTCATTGATGGTAAGGAATAACTAAAGGGTTATTCCGCTCTCAATAACAAAAGCGGAAAGGAAGCAAAGATCTAGTCAGTTGCAATTCTTCTCACGTTAATATAATAAAAAATATATTTTAATATATTGAATTTTGAAAAGCGAAAAACAACATAATTTGGGACAGATGGAGTATATCATACATTAATTTTCTTCATACATGGGTGATGTTTGGCCATAATTCATTATTTACCTTACATTTTGGTATTTTACTATTAAATTGTGCGACACTTGAGCTTAATTGAGTTATTTTTATGTGTAGGACCATTGGAATGTGAAGAGGAATGAAAGTTGCACAAAAGGATCTTAAAAATAGTTGAAAAGAGCACGAAAGAAAAAATCAAGCAAGAAGGAGCTCGCCCCAGACCTCGCCTCACCTGGCCAGAGGTGAAATGGTGCTCGCGCCCAGCCAGGCCTTATGCTCTCATTAATTGAAGAGATTAATGTGTTTGGTCGAAAATCGCAAGGAATAAAGTACGTAAAAATTTAGCAATACTCCTCCTTTTCTCTAAATGCACACATTTGATGAGACTTCATCATATGATTGTATAAGAAGGAACTAGATAGATTAGAGTGGGGAAGAGAACGTAACAGATGATAAAAAATGATAATGATAAATAAACAAAGAAATTTCTGGGTTAGGAATCCAAATTTGAGCATTAATATTGGACAACTTTGCTTACCAGACAACCAAAAGGACCTAAATATAAATGTTAACATGTAACGGCCTGACTTGTCGTTTAAAGAATTAACGCCCCGTTCAGTGACTTAAGGTCTCGAGCAGTTTCGTAATATGTATTATGACCCGCGGGTGTGATCGAGTTTGATTTTCGGTAGATTCGAAAATAAATTGAAAAAACAATTCTTATTTAGAAGTTGTGGCTATAGGAGAGATAAGGGTGGCTATATGAGCGATAAGGGTGGCTATTGATATTGTGAGGGTGGAGGGATAAGGGTGGCTATAGGAGAGATAAGGATTGCTATTGTTAGGGACGATATGTGATGATGTGGAGTTGTGGTGTTGGTGATTTTCATGTGATGTTGTGATTTTCTTGTGTTTATTTTATACCTTTTGCAATTTGTCTTGTTGTTGGTAAATTGATAACAATCTGATTTATGTTGAAATTAAGAAGTTGTGGCTATTGCTAGGCGGATTATAAAATAAAATGTGGGCACGAGGTGTCGTGAGTAAATAATGAGGATATTGACACGTGAATTATCCGTGCAGTTATGATATGAAATGTGGGCACGAGGTGTTGTGATTAAATGATAATGATATTTGGCACGTGAATTGTCCGTGCAATTGTGATATGAAATGAGGGCATGAGGTGTCGGGGAAATATGATGATTTAATTATGGGCACGAGGTGCCGTGGAAATATAAAAAAATGGGCTGAGACCCGTGTTTACGAAAAATATGAAAATTGGCTGAGACCCGTATTTTTATGATTATAAAACGAGGTGTCACATGGTGACTTTTTAATTGAAAGAATTATATTTAAAAATTATTTTTTTGAAGGATTTTTATCTAGAAAGTATTATATGAAAGAATTGTATTTGAAAGATGTTTATTTGAGGAAAATTATATTTGAAGAGATTTATTGAAAGAATTATATTTGAAAGGTTATTATTTGAGCAAATTATATTTTAAAGAGAGTTATTCGAAAGAATTATATGTGAAAGACATTTATTTGAAGAACTTGATTTAATTGGGTGTAATTGTATTTATTAATTGTTGAGCGATATTAATGGTATTATTGTTGTCTGTTGTGCATATCACTGGTTATTTTATGTTGCCCTTATTGTTATTCGTTTCCTATTATTTTGTATATTATATTACACGGGTTATTAGACTAGTGAGTATCTTGACTGTACCTCGTCTCTACTCCTCTGAGGTTAGTCTTGATACTTACTGGGTACCGACCGTGGTGTACTCATATTATACTTCTGCATATTTTTGTGCAGAGCCAGGTATTGGAAATATCGGGCTTGAGAAGAGTTAAAGCGGGATCGTAAGGATTCAAGGTAGAGCTACTTGGTCGTCGCAGTCCCTTAGAGTCTTTTTATTTTATTGTATTGTTAATTTGTAATCAAACAGTATTGTATATTCGGTCTTCGTGTGTGATGACCCAAAATGTCATCTTTAAATTTAATAAGTAGTTCTGTGTTCTAAGACCTCGAAAAACCCATTTATTATTCCTCGACTTCCGTGCACAGTCCGTAAAATTTTCCGAAACGTTTTCATGTGAAAAATGGATTAAAATGGAAAATAGAGCTTTAAAACTGAACTAAGTTGACTTTGGTTAACATTTTGAGCAAAAGGATTCGGATCAGTGTTTTGAAAATTTCGGTAGCTCCGTATCGTGATTTGGGACTTGGGAGTATGCCCGAAATTTAATTTAGAAGTCCCTAGCTCAATTTATGACCATTTAACGGAACTAGCAATTTAAAGGCTAAATATTCCAAGTTTGGCCACGGGGTTTGACTTTTTGATATCGGAGCCGGAATCCGATTCTGGAAATTTGAACAGCTCCGTTATGTCAGTTATGACTTGTGTGACAAATTTGAAGTCATTCCGGATTCATTTAATATGTTTTGGCACAAGATTTGCAAATTAAAAGTTTAAAACTCAAAGTTCGAATCGGGGTGTGAATTGTAATTTCAGTGTTGTTTGATGTGATTTTAGACCCCGAGTCAGTCCGTATTATGTTACGGGACTTGTTGGTATATTCGAGCAGGGTCCCGAGTACCCCGAGAGTGAAACGGATGAAAATCGGAACAAGAATTGGACTTAAGCAAAAATCTGAAATTTGGGTTCTGGTATAATCGCACCTGCGGAATTTTGACCGCAGGTGCGAGCTCGCAGAAGCGAGACTTCCATCAGAGATGCGGCCTTTGCAGGTGCGGCCTTTTTACGCAGAAGAGGATGTCGCAGGTGCAACATTTTGTCCGCAGATGCGGAACCTCGCCTGGCAGCCCTTTTCGCAGATGCGAGATTTTTCTCGCAGATGCGAGCTCGCATGTGCGAGCCCACGCACCGCACATGCAAAAATGCTGGGCAGAATACATAAAATCGGTCTTAGCCATTTTTACTCATTTTTGAGTTTTGAGTCTCGGATTTGGGCGATTTCAAGGGGGATTTTCACGACTTTGAACTGGGTAAGTGTTCTTTATCATAAAGTGATTATACTTCACAAATCCATGTCTAAATTCATCATTTATTTTTGATTTAGATGGAAGAAATTGGAATTTTGGTAAAACTTTCCAAAAACGAAAAATTTAGATTTGAAGGTCCATTTGATATCGGAATTGGACAAATTTGGTATGGTTGAACTCGTATCGGAACGGGTGTTCGGATTTCGTGAGTTTTTCCGGGATTTGAGACGTGGGTCTCACTGCCGAATATTTTAATGAATTTTGGATTTTTATCCGAATAATTTATAAATTCATATGGAATTAATTCCTATGAATAGTATTGAATATATTGAATTGTTTTTTAATAGATTTGAAGCTTTCGAAGTCAAATTTAAAAGGAAAAGTTGTGGTTGAATAATTGATTGGAATTTGCAAAGCGAGGTAAGTGTCGGGGTTAACCTTGACTTGAGGGAATAGAACCCTTAAATTGTTTGTTATGTGAATTGCATGTAAACGACGTATAGGCGAGGTGACGAGTGTCTATACGTCGTCAAATTAATTGTTTGTCTGCTTACTTGAAAAATCATAAATTATTTTTAATCATAAATTAATTATTATAATAATTGTTTCTCTCTCATTTTTTATCAAATATTTATTCTTGAATTCTTGCATTAATTGTTACATGTTATTTGAATTATGTGCCTTAATTGTTATTTGACATTTAGCATATTAAATATTAAACTGCCTATTTGCTCCGTGATTTTCATAATAATTGTTATTTGTCATTGGTTGCTTCATAATTAAATCATAATTATTGTATGCTTGTTGTCTTATGATTTTTATATTAATTATTGCGTTTATTGGGGAATTTCTTCTATAAGAATTGATTGGTAAATGAAAATATTGGAGGATCGGATTGCACGCTGCAATAGACTTATTTAAAAGTCAATATTGGGGGATCGGATTGCACGCCACAATAGACTTATTTAAAAGTCAATATTGGGGGATCGGATTGCACGCCGCAATAGACTTATTTAAAAGTCAATATTGGGGGATCGGATTGTACGCCGCAACAGACTTATTTAAAAGTCTATATATATACTTGATTGAAATAAATATATGACATACTTGATTAAAAGGAATATACTAGGAGAGCGGGTTGCACGCTGCAACAGAATTGAATGTGAATATATTGTGAGAGCGGTTTGCACGCTGCAACAGATTTGGGTGAAATAATAATGGATTATGACTGCTGAGTTGGCTTCAATTATTATAAATGAGTTACCTGATTTATTTTTATTATTTGTTGTTGTTATTAATATTGCGTACTGGTTAATGTAAGTGAACCGCCTTAGCCTCGTCACTACTTCGTCGAGGTTAGGCTCAACACTTACCAGTACATGGGGTCGGTTGTACTGATACTGCACTATACACTTCTTGTGCAGATTTCGGAGTTGGTCCCAGCGGCGTGCCATAGACTTGCTCGGATTTCAGCTACTCGGAGGAGACTTGAGGTATGACTGCATGGCGTCCGCAGTTCTGAAGTCCCCGTCTATTTTACTTTTGCTGTGTGTATTATTCTAGAAGCTCGTGCACTTGTGATACCAATTCTGGGATGGTATTTAGACACCGTTATTTTTATGGATTATTCACTATATTTCAAACTTTGCTTCCGCATTTGTTTCTTTGTTATTAATAAATTTAAAATTATTTTAAAAATGGATAATATTATTCTAACGTTGGCTTGCCTAGCAAGTGAAATGTTAGGCGCCATCACAGTTCGAAGGTGGTAATTTCGGGTCGTGACAATTGGTATCAGAGCACTAGGTTACATAGGTCTCACGAGTCACGAGCAAGCTTAGTAGAGTTTGAAGGGTCGGTACGGAGACGTCTGTACGTATCTCTCAGAGGCTACGAAGTTTAGGAACAATATCACTTCTTTCTTATTCTGTCGTGCAATTTTATTCTATCATCGATAATTGAAATTCTACTCTTATTTTCTCGCAGATGGTAAGAACACGTAATACCTCTACCGATGGATAGGGACCAGAATCCCCGGTGGCAACTATGGCCAGGGGTAGAGGTCGAGGCCGAGGTCGTGCTAGAGGCCGAGGTAGAGCTCAGTCCAGAGCTCGAGCAGCTGCACCTGCTGTAGAACCTCAGGTAGACCTTCAGGATGAGGTCCCAGTTGAGAATGTACCAGTTGGACCAGTTCAGGTCCCGGAAGGATTCATAGCCACTCCAGTACTTCAGGACGCTCAAGTCCGTTTGGTAAGTCTTATGGAGGGCGTGGCTCCAGATGGTACATTTCTAGTGGCACCAGCCGTCTCACAGGCTGGGGGAGGAGCACAAACTCCCACTACTCCCGCTCCGGAGCAGATGGCTCCCCAAAATCAGGCTCCAGCAGCCCCGCCAAGTAGGGTAGTTCAGCCAGTTGTTGCAGCACAGACCGGTGATAGGCCCGCCATGTATTTTGAGGCCTTATTGAGACAGGATAAGTTCACTAAGCTCTTTCCAGTTCACTTCAGTGGTACACCTTTTGAGGACCCACAGGATTACCTTGAACGCTGCCATGAGGTGCTGCGAAACATAGGTATAGTTGAGACCAATGGAGTTGATTTTGCGGTATTCCAGATGATGGGTTCCGCCAAGAGGTGGTGGAGAGATTACACATTGACCCGACCAGTCGGATCGCCTGCACTTACCTGGGAGTAGTTCTCTCAGCTATTTCTGGAGAAGTTCCTCCCTATCACACTGAGAGAGGAATTTTGCAAGCAATTCGAGCGTCTACAACAGGGCAGTATGACTGTTACTCAGTATGAGTCCCGTTTTGTGGATTTGGCCCGTCATGCTCTCCTTTTACTACCTACAAAGGAAGAGAGAGTGAGGAGGTTCATTGAGGGACTCACTCACCCTATCAGACTTCAGATGGCCAAGGAGACCAAAAGTGAGATTTCTTTTCAAGTGGCTGCTAATGTCGCAAGGAGGATCGAGATGGTTCTTGCACAGGAAAGATGGCAGAGGTCCGTTAAGAGGCCTCGCCAGTTCGGTGGTTACAGTTGTGCCTCGTATGGAGGCGGGGGTAATTTTAGTAGGGGTCATCCTCCCAGACTATTTCATTCAACACTTCATGTACCTCCCGGTGTTTCAGGCAGTCACGGTCCTATTATGTCTTACTCTGGGCAGCTAGTATTCAGTGCATATTCAGCTCCTATCAATGCACCACCAATCCAGAGTTACTACAGTGGTTATCCGGCCCATCTGGGTCAGCTTCAGCAGCCACGACATCAGGATGGGTGTTATGAGTGTGGGAACATTGGTCATATCAGGAGGTATTGCCCTGGATTGGCGAGTAACAGATCTCGACAAGATTCTCGTGCCATCATACCGGCACCGGTTGCTTCACCGCCTGCTCAGCCAGCTAGAGGTAGGGGTCAGACAATTATAGGTGAAGGTCTGACCATTAGAGGTGAAGGCCAGGCCATTAGAGGTGGAGGTCAGACCGTTAGATGTGGAGGCCAGCCAGTTAGAGGCCATCCCAAAGATGCAGTTCAGAGTGGTGGGGCCCAGCCCCGATTTTATGCTTTTCCAGCTAGGACTGAGGCCGAGTCATCTGATGCTGTGATCACAGGTATTATTCCAGTTTGTCATAGAGATGCTTCAGTTCTATTTGATCCAGGATCTACTTATTCCTATATGTCCTCCTATTTTGCTTCATATTTGGTTGTGCCTTGTGATTCTCTAAGTGCTTCTGTGTGTGTATCTACACCGGTGGGAGACTCTGTTGTAGTAGATCATGTCTATCGTTCGTGTGTGGTTACTATTGGTAATCTTGAGACCAGTGTGGATTCTTCTACTTCTTGATATGGTAGATTTTGATGTCATCTTGGGTATGGATTGGTTGTCTCCTTACCATGCTATATTGGACTGTCATGCCAAGATAGTGATCCTAGCTATGCCGGGGTTACCTCGGTTAGAGTGGAAAGGAACTTCTAGCCATTCTGCCAGCAGGGTTATTTCTTATATGAAAGCTCGGCGTATGGTAGAGAAAGGGTGTCTAGCCTATTTGGCTTATATTCGCGATCCCAGTGCGGATGTCCCTTCTATGGACTCAGTACCAGTTGTTCGTGAATTTTCGGAAGTATTTCTTGCAGATTTGTCGGGGATGCCACCCAACAGAGATATTGACTTCTGTATTGATTTGGCTCCGGGCACTCAGCCCATTTCTATTCCACCATACCGTATGGCCCCGCCAGAGTTGAAAGAATTGAAAGAGCAGATATAAGACTTGCTTGATCAAGGATTCATTAGACCTAGTGTCTCGCCCTGGGGTGCACCGGTATTATTTGTAAAGAAAAAATTGGCTCTATGCGGATGTGTATAGATTATCGGCAGTTGAACAAGGCCACTATCAAAAACAAATATCCGCTGCCAAGAATTGGTGACTTATTTGCTCAGCTTCAGGGTGCCAAGGTATTTTCGAAAATTGATTTGAGATCTGGTTACCATAAGTTGAAGATTAGGGCATCTGATATCCCTAAGACAGCGTTTCGGACTCGGTATGGGCATTACGAGTTCCTAGTGATGTCATTTGGGTTGACAAATGCTGCAGCAGTATTTATGGATTTGATGAATCAGGTGTTCAAGCCTTATTTAGATTCTTTTGTGGTTGTATTCATTGATGATATGTTGATTTACTCCAGAAATCGAGAGGAGCATGAGCAGCATCTTCGAAGTGTGCTTCACATCTTGAAGAATAATCAGTTATATGCCAAAATTTTAAAATGTGAGTTTTGGTTAGACTTAGTTGCCTTTTTGGGACATGTTGTATCGGCAGAAGGCATAAAGGTGGATCCTAAGAAGATTGAGGCTGTTCAGAATTGGCCTAGACCTACTCAAGTTACAGAGATCTGAAGTTTCCTGGGTTTGGCAGGTTATTATCGTTAGTTCGTGGAAGGATTTTCATATATAGCAAGCACATTGACCAGACTAACCCAGAAGGGTGTTCCATTGAGATGGTCAAACGAGTGTGAGTTGAGCTTTCAGAAGCTCAAGACCGCTTTGACTACGGCGCCAGTATTGGTATTACCCACAGGTTCAGGATCGTATACGGTATATTGTGACGTATCTCACATTGGGCTTGGTGCAGTATTAATGCAAAATGGCAAGGTAATTGCATATGCATCATGGCAGTTGAAAGTTCACGAGAAGAATTATCCTGTTCATGACTTAGAATTGGCAGCCATTGTTCATGCACTGAAGATTTGGAGGCATTACCTCTACGGTGTCTAGTGTGAGGTATTTACTAATCATCGTAGCCTTCAGTATCTGTTCAAACAAAAAGATCTTAATTTGAGGCAGAGAAGATGGTTGGAGTTGTTGAAAGACTATGATATCACCATTTTGTATCACCCCGGAAAGGCCAATGTGGTGGCCGATGCTTTGAGTAGAAAGGCTGTGAGTATGGACAGTCTTGCGTATATTCAGGTTGGTGAGAGACCATTAGCTGCACATGTTCAGACTTTGGCTAATCAGTTCGTGAGGTTAGATGTTTCAGAACCCAGTCGGGTTCTAGCTTGTACAGTCGCTCGGTCTTCTTTATATGAGCGCATCAGAGAGAGGCAGTATGATGATCCACATTTACTTGTCCTTAAAGACACGGTGCGGCACGATGATGCTAAACAGGTTGTTGTGGGGGAAGATGGAGTTCTGCGAATGCAGGGCCGTATTTGTGTGCCTAATGTGGATGGGCTTCGTGAATTAATTCTCGAAGAGGCACACAGTTCCAGGTATTCTATTCATCCAAGTACCGCTAAAATGTATCAAGATTTGCGGCAACATTATTGATGGAGGAGAATGAAAAAAGATATAGTTGCACATGTAGCTCGGTGTCTGAATTGTCAGCAAGTTAAGTACGAGTATCAGAGACCTGGTGGTTTGCTTCAGAAGTTAGAAATTCCTGCGTGGAAGTGGGAGCGTATCACTATGGATTTTGTTGTTGGGCTCCCACGGACTCAGAGAAAATTTGACGCAGTTTGGGTCATTGTGGACAAGTTGACCAAGTCAACCCATTTCATTCCAGTGGCAGTTACCTATTCTTCAGAAAGGTTAGCTGAAATTTATATTCGTGAGATTGTCCGCCTTCATGGTGTGCCCGTGTCTATTATTTCAGATCGAGGTACAAAATTTACCTCACATTTCTGGAGGGCTGTACAGCGTGAATTAGGCACGCAGGTGGAGTTGAGTACAACATTTCATCCACAGAAAGATGGACAGTCAGAGCGCACTATTCAGATATTGGAAGATATGCTCCGCGCTTGTGTTATAGACTTTGGAGGTTTTTGGGATCAATTCTTGCCACTTGCGGAGTTTGCTTATAATAATAGCTACCAGTCGAGCATTGCATTATACGGAAGGCGATGCCGATCACCAGTTGGTTGGTTTGAACCGGGAGAGGCTCGGTTGTTGGGTACCGATTTGGTACAGGATGCCTTGGATAAGGTCAAGATTATTCAGGATCGACTTCGCACAGCTCAGTCTAGGCAAAAGAGTTATGCCGACCGTAAAGTTCGTGATATTGCATTCATGGTTGGAGAATGAATATTGCTCCGGGTTTCACCTATGAAAGGTGTAATGAGGTTCGAAAAGAAGGGAAAGTTGAGCCCTAGGTATATCGGACCCTTTAAAATTCTTGAAAGGGTGGGTGAAGTAGCCTACAGGTTTGCATTACCATGTGTTAGATTTCAGCTCAGTCTAATTGGACAAAGATTTGACTTACGAGGAGGAGCTGGTGGCTATTCTATCCTGGCAAGTCCGACAATTGAGGTCAAAGAGTTATCCTTCAGTTCAGGTGCAATGGAGAGGTCAGCAGGTAGAGGCATCTACCTGGGAGTCCGAGTCGGACATGCGACGTAAATATCCACACCTTTTCTCTAGCTCAGGTATTTTTTTTCTCTAACTCCGTTCGAGGACGAACGTTTGTTTTAGAGGTGGAGAATGTGATGACCCACAATGTCATCTTTAAATTTAATAAATAATTCTGTATTCTAAGACCTCGAAAAGCACCATTTATCATTCCTCGAATTGCGTGCGCAGTCCGTAAAATTTTACGGAAAGTTTTCATGTGAAAATGGATTAAAATGGGAAATAGAGCTTTAAAACTTAACTAAGTTGACTTTGGTCAATATTTTGAGCAAATGGATCCGGATTAGTGTTTTGAAAATTTCGATAGCTCCGTATCATGATTTGGGACTTGGGCGTATGCCCGAAATTTAATTTGGAGGTCCCTAGCTCAAGTTCTGACCATTTAACGGAACTAGCAATTTAAAGGCTAAATATTCCAAGTTTGACCACGGGGTTGACTTTTTGATATCAGAGCCGGAATACGATTCTAGAAATTTGAACAGCTCTGTTATGTCATTTATGACTTGTGTGCCAAATTTGAAGTCATTGCAGATTTATTTAATATGTTTTGGCATGAGATTGGCAAATTAAAAGTTTAAAACTCAAAGTTCGAATCGGGGTGTGAATTGTAATTTCAGTGTTGTTAGATGTGATTTTAGACCCCGAGTCAGTCCGTATTATGTTACGGGACTTGTTGGCATATTCGAGCGGGGTCCCGAGTACCCCGAGAGTGAAACGGATTGAAATCGGAACAAGAATTGGACTTAAGCAAAAATCTGAAATTTGGGTTCTGGTATAATCGCACCTGCGGAATTTTGACCGCAGGTGCGAGCTCGCAGAATCAAGACTTCCATCGCGGATGCGGCCTTCGCTGGTGCGGCCCTTTTGCGCAGAAGCGGACGTCGCAGGTGCGACATTTTGTCCACAGATGCGGAACCTCGCCTGCCAGCCCTTTTCGCAGATGCGAGATTTTTCTCGCAGATGCGACCTCGCATGTGCGAGCATAGGCACCGCAGATGCGAAAATGCTGGGCACAATACATAAAATCGGGTCTTATCCATTTTTACTCATTTTTGAGTTTTGAGTCTCGAATTTGGACGATTTCAAGGGGGATTTTCACAACTTTGAACTGAGTAAGTGTTCTTTATCATAAAGTGATTATATTTCATAAATCCATGTCTAAAAATTTATATTTGAAGGTCCATTTGATATCGGAATTGGACAAATTTGGTATTGTTGAAACTCGTATCAGAACGGGTGTTCAGATTTTGCGAGTTTTTTCGGGATTTGAGACGTGGGTCCCACTGTCGAATATTTTAATGAATTTTTGATTTTTATCCAAAAAATTTATAAATTCATATGGAATTAATTCGTATGATTAGTATTGAATATATTGAATTGTTTTTGAATAGATTTGAAGCTTTCGAAGGCAAATTTAAAAGGAAAAGATGTGGTTGAATAATTGATTGGAATTTGCAAAGCGAGGTAAGTGTCGGGGTTAACCTTGACTTGAGGCAATAGAAACCTTAAATTATTTATTATGTGAATTGCATGTAAACGACGTATAGGCGAGGTGACGAGTGTCTCTACGTTGTCAAATTAATTGTTTGCCTGCTTACTTGAAAAATCATAAATTGTTTTTAATCATAAATTAATTATTATAATAATTATTTCTCTCTCATTCTTTGTCAAATATTAATTCTTCAATTCCTGCATTAATTGTTACATGTTATTTGAATTATGTGCCTTAATTGTTATTTGACATTTAGCATATTAAATATTAAACTGCCTATTTGCTCCCTGATTTCCATAATAATTGTTATTTGTCATTGGTTGCTTCATAATTAAATCATAATTATTGTATGCTTGTTGTCTTATGATTTTTATATTAATTGTTGCGTTTATTGGGGAATTTCTTCTATAAGAATTGATTGGTAAATGAAAATATTGGAGGATCGGATTGCATGCCGCAATAGACTTATTTAAAAGTCAATATTGGGGGATCAGATTGCACGTCCCAATAGACTTATTTAAAAGTCAATATTGGGGGATCGGATTGCACGCCACAATAGACTTATTTAAAAGTCAATATTGGGGGATTGGATTGCACGCCGCAACAGACTTATTTAAAAGTCTATATATATACTTGATTGAAATAAATATATGACAGACTTGATTAAAAGGAATATATTGGGAGAGCGGGTTGCATGCTGCAACAGAATTGAATGTGAATATATTATGAGAGCGGGTTGCACGCTGCAACAGATTTGGGTGAAATAATAATGAATTATGACTGTTGAGTTGGCTTCAATTATTATAAATGAGTTACCTGATTTATTTCTATTATTTATTGTTGTTATTAATATTGCGTACCGGTTAATGTAAGTGAACCGCCTTAGCCTCGTCACTACTTTGTCGAGGTTAGGCTCAGCACTTACCAGTACATGGGGTCGGTTGTACTGATACTGCAATCTGCACTTCTTGTGCAGATTTCGGAGTTGGTCCCAGCGGCGTGCCATAGACTTGCTCGGATTTCAGCTACTCGGAGGAGACTTGAGGTATAACTGCCCGGCGTCCGTAGTTCTGAAGTTCCTGTCTATTTTACTTTAGTTGTGTATTTATTTCCAGACAGCTTTATTTAATTTAAACCTTTATTTGTATTATTCTAGAAGCTCGTGCACTTGTGACACCAATTCTGGGATGGTATTTAGACACAGTTATTTTTATGGATTATTCACTATATTTCAAACTTTGCTTCCGCATTTGTTTCTTAGTTATTAATAAATTTAAAATTATTTTAAAAATAGATAATATTATTTTAACATTGGCTTGCCTGACAAGTGAAATGTTAGGCGCCATCACGGTCCGAAGGTGGGAATTTCGGTTCGTGACATCGTGATCATTCCATGTATTTAGTTAGAATTCGTGATTCAGTACTACCATTCTTGGGAGGTTGTATATTTATATTTGTTCCGATGTTAGTTTTGATTACTTATTTTTTTTAAAATGGCTTCAAAAATGTAATTGTAATTGGCTTACCTAGTCTTATAGAGTAGGTGCCATCACGACGCCTGTGGTGGGATTTTGGGTCGTGACAAGTGGTATCAGAGCTCTAGGTTCATAGGTTCTACGAGTCACGAACGAGGCTAGTTGAGTCTTGTGGATCGGTACGGAGACGTTTGTACTTATCTTTGAGAGGCTACAAAACTGTTAGGAAATTTTCACTTCTTTCATTCCTTATCGTGCGACATTTATTCAGCTTGAAGCATATATCATATGTTCGTTTGCATCCACTCGTGTATGAAATTGCGCACTCGGTATCAACTATGCACCAACGGTTCGTGATACTATATAGGGTTTATAAGAGAGCCAGGGTTGCTCAACCATTACAACAACGTGTCGTCTAGATCGAGGATGCGGAAGTATTGAGAGATCATTCAGTTGTGCACATTGGCGTGCAGCAGGTTCTGACATCTGGTTGATAAGTATGATATTAAGAAGGTTTAATTAATTGCCTAATCATCACAATTATGGTAGGGTCACGAGGTGGATATAGATCTGAAATAGCTGGTGGTATTAGAGACTATGTAGTTTGTATGGGATTTCCTGTAAGCTCTTTGAGTATCAAAATTAGAAAGTATGATGGTGTTATGTCACGACCCAAAATCCCATCACAGGCGTCGTGATGGCACCTAGTCTCTAAGACTAGGTAAGCCAATTTTAATTACATTTTTGAAGCCATTTTTAAAAAAATAAGTAATTAAAACTAAACAGCTGAACATATATACATATACAACCTCCCAAGACTGGTAATACTGAGTCACGAACTCTAACTGAATATATGAAATGATCTCAAGGATCGAATACTCAATATTGTTTGATTAATAATTAACAATATAATAAAATGGAAAGAGTCCAAGGAACTGCGACGATCAAACAGCTCTACCTTGAATCCTTGCGATCATACTTTAACACTGTCTGGGTCAGATATCTCCAATACCTGGCTCTTTAAAACAATGTGCAGAAGTGTAGTATGAGTACACCACAGTCGGTACCCAGTAAGTATCAAGACTAACCTCAGTGGAGTAGTGACGAGGTACAGTCAAGACACTCAGTAGTCTAATAACCTGTGCAATATAGTATACAAAAATAATAGGAAATAAATAACAATAATGGCAACACTAATTAACCAGTGATATACATAGCAGGGCAACAAGAACACCATTAATATTGTTCAACAAATAATAAGTACAGGTACACCCAATCAATCAAGTCCTTCACATATAAATCTTTCGCCTATGTGCTTCTCAAATAATAATCTTCAGGATATAATGCTTTCCAATAAATATATTTCGGATATACTCCCTTCAAATATAATCCCTTCAAATAAATCTCTTTCAAATATATATCCTTCAAATAAATATCTTTCAAATATAATTCCTTCAAATAAATCTCTTTCAAATATAATTTCTTCAAATAAATATCTTTCGATTAAAAGTTACCATGTGACACCTCATTTCAAAATCATAAAATACGGGTCTCAGCCCACTTTTATATTTTTATGGCACCTCGTACCAATTTCTCTATCACAACCGCACGGACAACTCACATGTCAATATCATCATCATTTAACCATGACACCTCATGCCCACAATTCATATCACAACTGCACGGACAATTCACGTGTCAATTTTATCATTATTTACTCACGGACCTCGTGCCCATATTTCATTTCATAATCCGCCTGGCAATAGCCACAGGCTCCCAATTTCAACATAGACCAGACTATTATCAAGTTTACCGAAACAACATGACAAATTGCACAAGATATAAAAATAAACATAAGAAAAATCACAACATCACATAAAAATTACCACGCAATAACTCCACATCATCACATATCATCCCTGACAATAGCCACCTTTATCTCTCCTATAGCCACCCTTATCACTCCTATAATAGCCTCCCTTATCCCTCTGCATTGACAATATCAATAGCCACCCTTATCGTTCATATGGCCACCCTTATCTCTCTTATAGCCACCCTTATCACTCCGCCCAACAATATCCCAACACACATAACAACAGTGAAATGCCACCCTTATACTCACATAATATCAGCAGTGGAATGCCACCCTTATATCCTCAAAATAATAACGCAAATAACACAACAATTTACACGGAATATTATCATGGCAACATAACAAAATCAATTCATATCACAATTTGCCCAATGGCCACAACCAATTCCAAAGATATAACAAAATCAATTAATTTCACAATAAATACCCCAAGGTTCCACACAATGTGTATAAAACCTCAAAACAACAACAGAGATGGAAAATACTCAGTATAGGGCAACGCCTTCATTAATCCAAATTGTTGATAATTATATTAACGCCTCAGTTTAAACTTATTTCATTAATTATTTGCAGATGAAAAATTGATAATATAATTATTTTCAGGAAATATCAAATCACCAAACTCACAGAATTCACAAAAATATACAATTAATAATCACATCAAATTATCATATAAAAATAAATTCAACAAACACGAATTGAGGCATGGCAAATAGATGATTTAGTAAATGCCAACAACTATCCAATTTACTACACAATATGCCTAAGACTTTAACCCAATAAATTTTGCACATATAAGCCCGAGTACGTACTCGTCACCTCGCGTACACGGCTTTTCACATTTCACAAATGGCACATAAGACTCGATGCCTAAAGGATAATTCCGCCACTCAAGGTTAGGCAAGATACTTACTTTTTTGAAGTTAGGCTGATATTCCAAAATTGCCTTCTTGCTTGAATTGACCTCCGAACATCTCAAATCTATCCAAATTAATTCAATTCAGTCAATACTAATTATAGGAATTAATTCCATATGAAAATACTAATTTTCCAACAAAATCCGAATTTTAACTCAAAAATGCCTGTGGGGCTCATGTCTCGGAATCCTACGAAACTCACAAAATCCGACAACTCGTTCAATTACGAGTCCACCCATACCAATTTTATCATATTCTGATAACAACTCGACCTCCAGATCTAAAATTTTCGTTCTTGAAAAGTTTTGCAAAAATCTTGATATCTTCCATTTAAATCCAAAATAAATGATGAATATAACAATGGATTTATGAAATATAATCAATTTTGGATATAGAACACTTACCCAAGCTGAAGTCGTGAAGAAATCCTCAAAATCGCCCAAGAACCGTGCTCCAAAAATACAAAACGAAATAAAGGAAATGACCATTTTTAGTCCTTAAATTTCTGCCCATCCATCATTAAAAGTCCATTTTTCGTCACTAAAAGTCCATTTTTTGTCACTAAAAGTTCACACCAGAACTTGCTTGCACCAGCATTATTGTTTTCACTAAAAAGACTCTAACTCCATCATACAAACTCGGAATTCGATGATTCTTGTTCCTATGAGTCACAAATAATAATACGAACCTAGTCGTTCAATCGAAACTCAATGCGGAGTTCATTTTCTCAATGCGATACTAATTTTGCTCGTTAAATAATTAACTCATGTTTCGTGCTAAAAACCCAATCGCGACTTGATGAAATTAGACCAAACTTTCCAGATCACTCCTATAATTCATTATCAAAATTCCGGAAGTCTCGAAGTGGAATTTCGATCTCTAGAATTAAAAATGGACCTTTGGATCATTACATGCTTATGCTGAAAATATCAAACTCTTCCAAAACTCTTGCCTGACATCCTGTAGTGTATCAAACATAACTTCTTGTAATCAACTCCAACTACCAAACGGTTTAAATTTCTGCAAACTAGATACAAAGGGCTACAGCTTTCTTGTTTTTATCATCTCCCAACTCCTTATAGATTCGGAGATATAAGCTCCCAAAGTCATACCTGTGCAGCAGAAATTTCTGGCGATGCACACTGCTGTAGCCAAAATCTGCAGTACCAACTTCAGACAATCGATCATAACTCTTTGTACAAATTTACAAATGTCCGAATAATGAATGGTTTATCATTATGAAAAATAAAATCAAAGGGCTACAACTTTCATGTTTTGATAATTTTCATATTCCTTATAGATTTCGAGATATAAGCTTCCAAAGTAAACTCTGCGCATCAGAAATTTCGCACATTGCTGTAAAATAAATCAGCAGTTAAAAATGATCCGAAACCACTCTGAGACTCACTCGACGTCCTCGGGACCTCAACCCAATACACCAACAAGTCCTAAAACATCATATGAACTTAGTTGAAACCTCAAATCACATAAAATAACGCTAAAACCACGAATCATACCCCAATTCAAGCTTAAGGAACTTAAGAATTTCCAACTTCTACATTCGATGCCGAAACCTATCAAATCAATTGCGATTGACCTCATATTTTGCACACAAGTTATAAATGACATAACGGATCTACAAAAATTTTCAGAATTGGATTCCGACTCCGATATCAAAAAGTCAACTCCCCGGTCAAACTCCCTAAAATTTCAACTTTCGCCATTTCAAGCAAAATTTCACTACGGACTTCCAAAATAATTTCGGACACGCTTCTAAGTCCAAAATCTCCATACGGAGCTATTGGAATCATCAAAACTCTATTTCGGAGTCGTTTACACATAATTCACCATCCGGTCAATTATTTCAACTTATGCTTCCAAAATAAGAATTGTTCTTTCAATTAAATCCTGTATCATCCGAAAACCAAACTTGACCATCCTCGCAAGTCATAATACACATTTCAAAGCTGCTCGAGACCTTAAGCCACCGAACTAAACATAAAATCTTAAAACGACAAGTCGGGTCGTTACAATATATATATAAATAGAGATGTGTTGGCACCTCTCTTTAGCCACCAATAGTATTACTTACATGCAAGTGCATCATAGATTATGGAAGTTTTGTGCTTGATAATACACATTAAAATTCAAAATAGAGGTCTAAATATTTGAAAAAGAACAAGCAACCTTGAGAAAGCATCAAGGCCTACTGATAGTGTTATGACCAATGAATATACGTACAAAAACAAATGGCCAAAGAGTGTCACCTCCAGCATCACCAACCGGAGGTTTTAGAATTAGAGATATGCGACGATACAAACTTTTGTATATTTTACTTATTATTTCGATGAGCATATCTATCTATATATATATATATATATATATATATATATATATATATATATATATATATATATATACTATTCGTAATTGTCTTACACACAATAAAAATTCGTAATTTTTCATATATCTTACTCTATTGGTGTTAATATTTTTAGTTATTCAAATTATCTAAGAAATATAACAAGCAGAATGTATTTGTAGAAAGATATAAACTTAAAATAGACAAAGTTGTGTAAACGTGAATTAATGTAGGATATCTAACAGATATGTTTAGAGGACGACAATGCATTTACGATTGATTCATTAGCATATTGCCAGTTTAATGGCTTACATTAACAAAATGTGTTAGAATTAAAAATAAAATGCTCTCTACTTTTTAATTGTCAATTTGCGATCATAATAATATCATGAAAAATATTTTAATAGTCAGAACACATGTAAAGCTAGATGACTTTTTCTACCCTTAAAACACTCCCTCCTTTACAATACTAGCATGAATTAAAGATTATGCATAGCATTAATGAGACAAAGCACCAATCACGAAATCTATTTTTATCCTTATTAATGAGTAAAGACTTTTAGAATCTTTCAAAAATCAGAATTAGAATAATTAAAGCGGATATAATAAATTATATAGTAAATATAATACAATATACTGAAATTATACAATTGAAATATTTGGGGAGTTTATTTAAGTGAATCATATTTGAAATTGTACATTGGGTATAAAAATTATATTAAAATTATACTATGGATATCATAAATTTTATAAAAATTATATTGTGAATATAATAAATTTTACTGAAGTTATATTGTGAATATAATAAATTATACTAAATTATATTGTGATACTCGTGGAAATTATCTATGGCCCTATGAAGAGTGAATCGAATCATACTGAAATTATACTAATGGATATTTTGAAGACAAAGTACATAAAAGTTTTATACCTAAACATAATTAGATAACCAAAATATACCACGGATTTTAATTATATTTAGGTATAAAAATGGCATGTACTAATTCGTCTTAAAAACATGGATATTTTATTTATTTAATTGTGTTTAGGTATAAATATGGTATGCACTTTATCTGCAACTTGATTAACATTTACTTGCGTTAGGTATAATACTTGGGTGTGAAAATGGAAGATATGGATGCATATGGATATATATGTATAATATACTTAATATATATTGTACATTATATTAAGAGGCTATTGGAAAAGAATATAGAGAGAAATTCATTTGTAGCCATCCGGTGAAAACTAATGACAACTGATAGCCGGAAAATAAGGTATACAATTCATAGCCCAAAAATAATTATAAGGGCTAGCAAGTGAAACTTAAAAAACCAACGAGAGACTCTGGCTCCTCAATGCAACCATAATAGTTGCTAGCCCAACCTCTAGCTTAACTTTCTTTTAAAATTAATGTTAGTAGTTAAAAAATTCGAAATCTTGCCAAATCACCCTCAAAATCCTTCATATCTAGTGAAATCCCCGTAAAAAATAATGCTTTCAGCCCCAAAATTCCATCAAACCCAACTGTCTTCTCCACAACCACCAAAATTCTTCCTATTATATACAAATTACAATCCCCTTTTTAACTTTTACAAAGAATTTTAAATTTTTAGTGATCCAATTTAGAAAAATATAATATTACATAAGAAAAAATACCCATGATATAAGAAGAAGAAAAAGAAGAAGAAAATGAAGAAGAAGAAGAACAACAGCAACAACAATAATAACAACAATAACAAGGTAATGTGTAATGACCCGACTGATCATTTTGAGCTCTAACATGTCGTTCGGCGATTTAAGGCCATGAGCAGCTTCACTTCAGGTATTTTGGCTCGTCTGTGTGGTCGGAATTGAACTTCAGGGAGTTCAGAGTTGATTTGGTGAGAAAATTCTAAATTCAAAAGCTTTAAGTTGGAAGAATTGACTAAGGGTTGATTTTGAGTAAACAACCTCAGAATCGGGATTTGAAGGTTCCAACAGGTTTGTATGATGATTTTGGACTTGGGCGTATCTCCGTATCGGGTTTTGGATGACCCGGGAGTATTTCGGCGCTTATTACGGAAGGTTGGCATTTGGAAGAATTTCATAAATTTCGGTTGAAGTGCATTTCAGTGTTATCGATGTCCGTTTGAAATTTCGTGTCTAGGAATAGCTCCGTATGGTGATTCTGGTATTTGAAGCACGTCCGGATGTGGATTTGGAGGTCCGTATGTCATTTCGGAGTCATTTGGCGGAAGTTAAAAATTTGAAGGTTTTTGAAAAGTTTGACCGGGAAAGGACTTTTTGATATCGGGGTCAGATTCCGATTTCGGAAGTTGGAGTAGGTCTGTAATGTCAAATGTGACTTGTGTGCAAAATTTGAGGTCAATCGGACGTGATTTGATAGGTTTCGGCATCGATCGTAGAAGTTGAAGTTTCAAAGTTAATAAGTTTGAATTGGAGGGTGATTCGTGTTTTTAGCATTGTTGGATGTGATTAAAAGGCTTGACTAAGTTCGTATGACGTTTTAGGACTTGTTGGTATAATTGGTTGAGGTCCCGAGGGCCTCGGGTGGATTCTGGATGGTAAACGGATCGAGTTTGGGCTTGGAGGAATGCTGGAGCTGCTGTCATCTGGTGTAACCGCACCTGCGGAGCCGCAAAAGCGGCCAGGAGGTCGCAGAAGTGAAACAGGAGTGGGGGACTGTGTTCGCAGGTGCGGACGATTTGCCGCAGAAGCGGATGCGCTCCTGCGGGGAGTTTAACGCATAAGCGGGCTGGGCAGGTGGGGGACTTACACAGAAGCGGAACATTTTGCCACACTCGCGGAACCACAGAAGCGATCCAGTGAACGCAGGTGCGGAGGTCACCTGGACAGAATACATAAGTTAGCCCAATCAGGTTTTGATTTCTTGGAGGCTTATGCCTTCATTTCTTTCCTATTCAATCTTATGCGACGTGAAGCGCTTGTTATAAATTTGGAATCGAGAAATTTTAATGGTACTGTAGATATGGTGCGGGATGTTTCTCCCTGCGTATTTGATTGGGCTATTGTCGTCGCCTTGCGAAAGGCTGTTCTATCATTTCAGCTCAATATCAGTATTGCCTATGGTTTGAGATTTGGCACTCATTATTATGATTATTCGTGCGTTGCTATCTCATAGTGTTGGTGTAATGGTAGGGTGCTTATCTACGGATCGCAGCAGTAAATGACTTGATAGAAGGACTTCTCATTTCACGGCTTAGAGGATTCAACATTTAGTTCCGGCGGAGGAGAGGCAATCAGACTACAAACGTTCAGGTTTGGGTTGATGAGTAACGAGACTGGGTATTTCAAGCACGGTGGAATTTTCATCTGTGATATGGTGTCGTTGTCCGGGATTGGATGCGCTAAGTTCGCCAGTGTTGTGGTCTTTTTCAATTCGCCTTCGGGGTGGGGGTATTGTGAAATGGTGCCGGAGAAGCAGTTGTCAGAAATAACATGGAGTAGCGATTTTAGAATCGAATCGGTGTTTCTAGTGTTGATGGCTAGAAAAGATGATCTTCGGAAAGGTTTAAAGTTGGTAGCGATCGATTGGTTCAAGTGCTATAGAGATAGATTTTGATTTAAGGCAACAACTGGGCAGCGAAGGATGAGGAAGGACATGTGGGAGGTGTCTTGCGGTGGTTAAAATTCTAGAAGGCCAAGTGTGAGAAACAAAAGTCGAGTAGTTTCTTAAAAGATGGGGTTTGACCAAACTGGGAGAGTGGCAGAGTAGCATATGGGTTCTGTAGTAGGATAGCTACACGCCTTGGGGAACATTTAGAGTGATTTAGGATACATGGTGGACAGTGACTAGGACTACGAACTAATTTGAAATATTGGCTACTACTAAGGAAGGTTGGATACGACAGGAGGGAGTTGCTTAATATAAAGAGGGAGGCAACATGACTTGGATTGGAATGTATCGTCGCACCTTTAGTTGATGTCAATGGGGAGTGAATGGACTTGTACAACTGGTAAATGAGCACGGGCTCAGGAGGGTTTATTGGTTTCGTAGTAATTGTACTCGGTGCAGCATCGTTGAAAGAGGTCGGCATGGAATTTCTACAGGTGGGATATCTCCTATGAGCCGGTTAGCGGTTACGTGGTATTGATAAAGCTTCTACGAAGAATTTTACTGGCTATCCGGTAAGAGGTTGAATATGTAAATGTGGCTAGTGATTAAGAGCGTTCATGAAATGGTTAACAGGAAGATTTCGAGGAATTTGGCGGGTCGATTGCGCGAGGTAATGTCAGTAAGGAAGAAGGAATCTTGTTAGGTTCCAGGGTCATGTAATGGTAGCTTCAAGCTAAGTGGGAGAGCCCCATCGCCTACGATTGGATTGCATGGTTGTCTACTTGTGAGGTTTCTGGTTATCGGCATATTGGTGGGTTGTTACAACTAAGGAAAGAGAACATCATTGGTGATTTGAGCCAAGGATTTGAGGAATGTGCGCTACAATTGGCCTTATCGATTCATGTTCAGTCTTTGGGAAGACTCGAAGTTTATGCTTCGTGTAGATGTGATGTACAAGGAAAGTGATTCAGCCGAGTGCTTCTTTGAGAAGGTGTTCATGTGCTAGCAGGGCCTTGGAGTTTGATCATAATTGGGAACAAGTCAGAGTAGGTGACTCTCAACAATGGTTCTAGTGGGTTAAAAAAAAAATCAAAGTGCGATGCCTAAGGATTTCGAGCCTGTAGTATGGTTAGGTATTGAGATTTTGGAGTGGATTATGAAAAGTGGCTTGGATTGATCTACATTACCTTCAGTCTGCGGTGTGGCATTGGAGGAATAGGAGAAAATAACTTCAGATTCATAGAGGGATTTTCAAAATGGGTGTACCAGTTGAAGATGCGAATATGCGCATAAGGAGGGTATGAGATGGTTCGTGGGTTTTGGAGATAACGTGGTCTCGTGAAATAAGGTCACTCAGGATGAGTGCGGATTTGGGTTCATGATGTTTTGAATGGAGCTATTATTATTTCTAGGGCAAGCCCCGAGTAAATTAGAAGAATTGGCTCGGTTGGTAATGGTTGAATCAGCACGGTTATGGCAGTTACCAGTTTCTCCAGCGTGAAGTTATACATGTAGTTTGTGGTTGTAAACTTGGGCTTGAGCGCCACCACAACTTGGCTTATTTGGGAGGTATTTGATTCGTACGGCTTTGTTGTGTAAAGGGATTTCCGGAAGAGTTATGGCAGTTTAGATCACGACATGATGTTGTATTTTCTGTGGTTTGGGAATTTAGTTGTGTGTTGCATTGGTTCTTCTGAAATGAGCTAAGTAAAATGTTTCTATATGATGAAGTGTTTATTCTATTAGTGGATCAAGGGTTATTATGGAATTCTGGTACTCTCACGTATTGGCATGTTAGGTGCAGTGAGCGGCATGGGAATTTGGAAGCCGAGGATCAAGGTTGCGGTTCGGTGCTGACAAGAATTTCATGAGCTCGGATGAGCAGAGAAGAATTCAAATGTTTATAGTAAGCTGGTATTGTCTTTAACGTCACCTGAGATCGGTGTCCTGTGTAAGAGGCTTTGTGTACTGATTTGCGGCTACAGCATAAGTGTGGCCGGTGGTATGGATGTGCAGACTTGTTACTTGGTGCGGAAGGTCGTGAGAGCATATCCCATGGGAAGATTGTATAAGTGTGACATGTAGTAACTTAATTGATTAAAGATTGAAACCAAGTATGGATATTTGGTACAATCGCTAATGTGAGAGTTTAGGCTTGGAAGGCGCTCTGTTCAGTTGGTTGTGAATTGTGAAAGTTTGTTCCAGATTCGACGGCTGTTCTTGTGTGTCATGGGAAAAAGGTCATTGTGGATCCTTGAGAGGGTAATTGCCCAAGCATGGTATGATAAGAATCGGTTTGAGGTCCGTTGATGGGTCCAAATGTGGATGTGTATTCTATATCAGCCTGGGTGTGTTCATTCAACATAGCATTCGTTATGGAGGAGTATTCGGGCGTGGGATGTTAATTTCGTCGCCAGCTATTTCATGTAATACTCTATTATTCCATATGAGCCGTGAGACGACTCGATTATTTGTACAATGTGTTGAGGTCCCGCGTAGTGGCGGTGTTATGTGAGCAGCATGGCTCTCGAGATGTAGATCATATATCGCACCTTAGTTGTGCTTGAGTTTTATAGCGTATAACGCTACCCGTCTCCCCCGGATTTGTATTATGCGCTTCGTGTGCTTGTGGTTGATTTTCGGGTATTTCGTAGGTATAAACATTTCTGGCTTGATGGGTATTTCCCTATTTATTATTATGTGAGGATCGGGTGGCACGCCGCCACAGAGATATTATTTGGATCGGGTGGGACGCCGCCATGGGTATCATGGTTTGATCGGGTTGCACGCCGCAACGAGTATCATGGTTGGATCGGGTTGCACGCCGCAACGGTATCATGTATAGATCGGGTTGCACGCCGCAACAGTATGATGTTAAGTACAGTTCCCCATATCTATTCTTGTGTGTTTTGTTTCTCGTTTTTTAGGAAGGTTCATAACATCCTATCGGTTGTTTAATTAGTTACGTGGGTTGAGTAGTTCTTTCCAGAATTCATTTTTCTTATGTATCACATTCGAGTTTGTAGCTGGTTGGCACATTGTGGCATCATATGATATTTTTGGCAGCGTCTGAGGTGGCTTATTGCCTGAGCAGCTTATACTAGGTGAGACGAGATTAATGGACCATGGATCAGTGCGATCAGATTTATATGAAGCGTATTAAAGAGCAAATACCGTTATTTGGTTCATAATGAGGTAATGGTCCTTGTCGAGAGGAGAAACTTAAGGTTTTGTTGACTCGGCAGTTGGTATGAATTTCTACACATCTCTTCCATCTTGACTACATTTCAAGAGTTGGAACAACATTTATATGTGTTATGAGGTGTGTTGTGAGCATCAGATTCGTGTGATTTCGTCTATTGTTATCAAATGATGTTATTATGGTCATGTGAATAATACGGTGCATGGTGTGAATTCAATGAGAGTATACAATTATGTATTGGTACATCATGTAGTGATTGAAACGGTGTTCGTATGTTGGAAGTAGGCCTAGTAGAGAATTTCGGATGTTGGAATTTGGCTCTAAGGCTTATTTTCCTAAATAAAAGGGAGGATCTTCAGATTTGCTCGAGCTAATGTGCTCAACTGAGTTGTGGTAGCACGGGTAGGTGCACGAGATGTTAAACAATGATTTCAGACAACTCCAGAGCAGTTATTAACACGTTCGAGGACGAACGTATGTTTAAGTAGGAGAGAATGTAATGACCCAACCGATTGTTTTGAGCTCTAGCACGTCGTTCGGCATTTTGAGGCCATGAGCAGCTTCACTTCAGGTATTATGACTCGTGCGTGTGGTTGAAATTGAATTTCGGGGAGTTCGGAGTTGATTTAGAGAGAAAATACTAAATTCAGAAGCTTTAAGTTAGAAGAATTGACTAAGGGTTGATTTTGAGTAAACGAACTCGGTTGGCATTTGGAAGAATTTCATAAATTTGGGTTGAAGTGAATTTCAATGTTATCGATATTCGTTTCAAATTTCGAGTTTGGGAATAGCTCTATATGGTGATTCTGGTATTGGGAGCGCGCCCGGATGTGGATTTGGACGTCCGTAGGTCATTTCGGGGTCATTTGGCGAAAGTTGGAAATTTGAAGGTTTTTGAGAAGTATGACCGGGAGTGAACTTTTTGATATCAGGGTCAGATTTCGATTCCGAAAGTTGGAGTAGGTCTGTAATGTCAAATGTGACTTGTGTGCAATTGAGGTCAATCGGACATGATTTGATAGGTTGCGTCATCGATCGTAGAAGTTGAAGTTTCAAAGTTTACTAAGTTTGAATTGGATGGTGATTCATGTTTTTAGTGTTGTTGGATGTGATTTAAAGACTCGAATAAGTTCATATGACATTTTAGGACTTGTTGGTATAATTGGTTGAGGTCCGGAGGGTCTCGAGTGGATTTCGGATGGTAAACTGATCGAGTTTGGGCTTGGAGGAATGCTGGAGCTGCTGCCATCTGGTGTAACCGCACCTGCGAGATTTTGGCCGTAGGGGCAGAGCCGCAAAAGCGGCCAGGAGGTCGCAGAAGCGAAAAGGGAGTGGGGGACTGTGTCCGCAAGTGCGGACGATTTGCCGCAGAAGCGGCTGCGCACCTGCGGGGAGTTTAGTGCAAAAGCGGGCTAGGCAGCTGGGGGACTTACACAGAAGCGGAACATTTTGCCGCACCTGCGGAACCGCAGAAGCGGTCCAGTGAGCGCAGGTGTGGAGGTCGCCTGGACAGAATACATAAGTTAGCCCAATCCGGTTTTGGCTCATTTCACCTCTTTTCTCTCGTTGGAGCTAGCCTTGGGAGCGATTTTGGAGTGTCATCTTTATCAGCTATTATGGGGTAAGTGATTTCTTCACATTGTGAGTTAAATACATGATTTTTATATGGATTCAAGCATGAAAAGTTTTAGAAATTTGGGATTTTGAAGAAAAACCTAGAAATTTGTACTTTTGGATTTTGACCACGAAATTGGATATGGAATTTGGAATGAATTATATATTTGAGTTCTTGGGGTTATGGGTAATGTTTATCTTCAAAACAAATTTCGGAATCCGGGCACGTGGGCCCGAGGGTGATTTTTATCGACTTTTCGAGCGGAATTGGAAATTGTTGTAAATTGAATTATAATGAGTATTAGAGTATATATTTATGGATTTGCACCTTTATTGTCGAGTTTGGGTGTGAAAATGGAAGATATGGAAGCATATATGAACATATAATAGACGGATATGTATGTTTAATATACTTAATATATTTTGTACATTTTATTAAGAGGCTATTGGAAAAGAATATAGGAGAAGTTAAACATGATTTATGGGCGGGAGGGGAATGATGTGTTAGCAATGAATGTAATTAGGAGATGATGGCAAGAATTAAGGAGATAAAAGTTAAGTCCTAATTTTTAGGAGAGATTTTTGGGATGAAATTGCGACATTCTCGGACATTAAAGAGATGCCAAATTCTTTTAGGTATCTACAAATGTAAACAATACACTGTCTCATTTGATATATATACTTAATGATGCTAGGGTTCTGTATATACTATTATTTAAAAATGTGATACTTATGAAAGTGTCCTTAAATGAAATCCGTATAGAAGTTTTTTCCTAATTCTTGGCATTTAATAAGCTACCTTATAGTTTTAAATTCTGCTTCAAAATTGAATATGGAAACATCAAGCAAAAGTTTCTTCTCTTTCAATGGCTTCCCTTACTAAAAAATCTGCCGCAGTCAGAATATAAGAATGTTTCCTATTACTTCTAGGTTTCTGTAACATTGCTTAAACTCCACGGATGAGGGACCTCTATAAATACTACCACTAACCTAAACTAAGTTTTCCCCTGCCTTCTTTAATTCCCTGATCGTTGTTTCTTCTCTTTCAATGGCTTCCCTTACCAACCATTGTTTCTTCATCTTTCTATTAGTGATCTCCTCTTTCTTTTTCGCGCAGGCTGAAACTTCCCCGTTTTATTCCATTTACAGCTTCGGAGACAGTGATTCTGCTTCTACTTCTGATCATTTAGCCGCTGTGCTTGGTCTGCCTTCTCTACAACATTACACCAAAGAAGGCGTTGAGTTTGAGTCCGGTATTAGTTTCATGACGCCTGGAGCAACAGTTATGAGTCCCTTTTCCTTCATAAAGAATGGCATCCCAGCGCCTCAGCAGTCTCATCACTCGCAGATTTCCGCCTTTATGAAACTCTTCTATAAGGATTGCTTCTCTTTTCATGACTGCGGCAGGAACAAGGTTCTTCAGAAAGCTATCGTCTTTATGGATCAGCCTGGTTTTAATGATTACAAGCACTCTCTTTTGCATACAAAATCTATTTCCGAAGTGTCCAAACTTGTCCCTGATGTTGTGGAGACAATCAAAAGTTCTATCGAACAACTGATCAAAGATGCAGAGGCCAAACACTTTGTGGTTTCTGGAATTATTCCAATTGGTTGCCTTCCAGGTTTTCGAACGATGTTTCCCGATAATAGCAGGAAAATTCAATGTCACAAAGGACTAAATTTGTTCGCAACATTGCACAATGATCATCTATGGCAAGCGTTGGAGGAGCTACGATTGAAGTACCCTGAAGTTGAGATCATATATGCAGATTATTTCAAGGCGTTTATGGCAGTTCTATGCAATCATGAGTTCTTGGGATTCAAGACTAAGACATTGATGAAGGTTTGTTGTGGTAGTACTGACAGCGGTCCGTTTAATTTTGATCCGCATAAGAAGTGTGGAACGGAAGGAGTTGTAGCATGTTCTGATAGGGCTTCGCATATACATTGGGATGGATTTCGACTGACACCGGAGGATTCGAAGAATATGATTGATACTCTCTTCAGCAAAAACGGTTTTGTATTTCCAGAGTTTAAGTTCTCAACAAATCATCATACAGCTGCAGCAGAAAGGCACCGTTCCAAGGTTTATGGACGATTTAGAGATGGTCTAAGGCATTTATTGGAGTTGCATGCTAATAACGTAGTGGACTACTGAAATACTAGTATTTGTTTTGCTCTGTCCAATCTGAGTCGCTTTAATTTTGCTGATGAGGTTCGAACGAGCAAAGATTATTGTTGGGTAGCCTGGTAGGCCCTCAAATATTGTTCTGTATGTACAGTGGCTAATACCCTCTTCTTACTGTATAAGTTTCTTTTTTAATAATCAATAATCAGTTCTTTGATTTGTCTCTAATGATGCAGTGTCTCTTGTTTTTGCTTTTCTGTATTTAACTTCTAACAGTGAAATGTAAAGATAATGGAATTCTTTTAAGCGTGGATGAATATCCACAAATGAACATATATGTGGATGTTGTGGCCTTAAAGTAGGCTGTTTGTTTTTTAACAAATGCACATGGAAATGTTTGACGTTAGTGTTTTTGTAAGAAAACTGGAAACTGCTCATTTACCATGCTCATTACAAAACTCGTGCAACACTGTCTTGCACATTTCGAGAAAAGAACATCGTGAGAAGAATCAGATTTTAAAAAGCAGTGAGGAGCCTCAACTTGTGCCAACTTGTCAATAATCTTAATGCCTAACTCCTTGGCATATGGGTTATTAGCGTAGGCGTTATGACGTACAACCTGACATAGAAACAGAAATAAAATGGAAGTTTATAAGCAAATTATCATGTCAAAATCAGTCATCTGATTGTAACAATGATCATCTGTGACAAGTTTTGGAGGAGTTGCGATTGAAGTACCCTGAAGTTGAAAAATCTATATGTGGATTATTACAAGACATTTATGGCTATTCTTCGCAATCAATGCACTCTTGGGATTCAAGACTAATAAGACGTTAATGAAGGTTTGTTGCGGTAGTAATAGAAGGGGTCCGTTTAATTTTGATCCGCATAAGCAGTGTGGAGAGAAAAGAGTTGTAACATGTTCTGATAGGGCTTTGCATATACATTAAGATGGATTTCGATAAACACCTCTTCGAAGAATATTTATTGACATTCTCTTTAGCAAAAATGATTTTGTATTTCTAGAGTTTAAGTTCGCACAAGATCATCATGTAGCGGCAACATAAAGGCACACTTCCAAGATTTAGAGATTAAGGTTTGTTTTAATTTGCTCTAATATTGGTATGATGAGGTTTGAAGAAGCAGAGTCTTTTGCTTTGGTAGGGTAGGCCCTCAAATGTTGTTTTTTCTGTACAGTGTGGCTAGCACCCTCTTGTTCAGGCAGAGGTACAGTGCTGCTTCTTCTTTAATTTAATACAGGAACCTATTATTCTTTAAGACCAATTTACAGTCCTCTTTCACTAAAAATGAAAAATTAGTAAACAAACTCAAAACTTATCAAAGATTGCCAACAATTTTTTTTCTTTCCAAATTTCGATAAATAAAATATGATTTCATAGTTTCAATTTGATTTTTTTTATGGATGACATCTTTGATTGGTTTCATGTATGTTTACCCTTAAAATTGGATAACAATTACACTTATAATGTGGTTCTAAGGACACGTGATTTCACTTAATACCAATTGATATATATGAAGATTTGTTATTTTGCTGCCGACGAATTGCTTTCCATTGTCGCATACGATCTCGGCAGGCATCCCGAATCGGCATATAATCTGGTCCCAGATGAAGTCAATGACTTGTTTCTCTCTAATTTTTTCAAAAGCCTGTGCTTCAACCCACTTAGAGAAATAGTTAGTCATAAAGAAAATAAATTTAGCTTTACCTGGGGCCGATGGTAGAGGGCTGACGATATCCATTCCCCATTTCATAAATGGCCATGGGGATAAGACTGAGTGGAGTTGCTCTCCGAGTTGGTGAATCATCGGCGCATACCTTTTACATTTGTCGCACTTTCGAATAAACTCTTTTGTATCCTTTTCTATATCGGCCCAATAGTATCATGCTCTGATGACTTTGTGAACTAATGATTCGGCACCGGAATGGTTTTCGCAGGTGCCCTCGTGGATTTCTCGTACGACGTAGTCGGTATCTTCTGCTCCCAAACATATTTCTAATGGTCCATCGAACATCCTTCGATATAGTGTACCATCTTCGGCCAATGTGAATCGTGCGGCTTTCGTATGTAGAGTCCTCGATTCCTTAGGATCCGATGGAAGCTTCTCGTTCTTTAGGTACTTGATATATTTGTTCCTCCAATCCCAGGTCAGACTTGTGGAGTTGATTTCGGTGTGGCCTTCTTCAATTACTGGTCTTTAAAGTTATACGACTGTCCCTGAGCTAATCTCGTTGTCTTTGACTGATGACCCCAAATTTGCAAGGGCATCGGCCTCATTGTTTTGTTCTCGAGGCACATGCTATAGGGTCCATTCTTTAAACCGATGTAGAGTCATATGTAGTTTGTCCAAGTACCTCTGCATTCGATCTTCTCGAACCTCGAAGGTTCTATTGACTTGGTTTACCACAAGCAGGGAGTCACATTTGGCCTCGATGACCTCTGCTCCCAAACATTTAGCTAGCTCGAGACCTGCAATCATGGCCTCGTACACGGCCTCATTGTTAGTTAACTTGGAAGTTTTGATAGCTTGTCTAATTTTATTACCCGTGGGCGGCTTCAAAATGATGCCTAGCCCAGACCCCTTCACGTTCGAAGTGCCATCTATGAAGAGGGTCCACACCCCCGATGATGTACCCGACTTTAATAATAGTTCCTTTTCGACATCGGGTACGAGGGTTGGCGTAAAGTCGGCCACGAAGGCCGCTATGATTTGAGACTTGATGGTCATTCGGGGCCGATACTCGATATCGTACCCACTGATCTCGACTGCCCATTTAGCCAATCGGCCCGAAAGTTCGGGCTTATGCAAAATATTGCGAAGGGGATAAGTAGACACCACACAAATCGGATGACGCTGAAAATATGGTATTAATTTCCTAGAGGCCCTTATTAGGGCAAGCGCTAATTTTTCTAAGTGTGGGTACCGAGTCTCGGCCTCACCTAAAGTTCGACTAACATAGTAAACAGGAAATTGCGTACCTTGCTCTTCTCAGACTAGGACCCCACTTACCGCGATTTCCGATATTGCTAAGTACAAGTAGAGTTGCTCATTCGCTTTAGTGGCGGGCTCGAGAGGTAGCGCTTTAATTCTTCCAATGCTTGTTGACATTCTGGGGTCCATGCAAAATTGTTCTTCTTTTTGAGCAGTGAGAAGAACCTGTTAATCTTTGTACGGCCTTAACATTGTCCACGAATGTGATGTCTTCGATTGCCTTGATCTTATCGGGGTTGATTTTGATCCCCCGATTTGATACCATAAAGCCGAGGAACTTGCTCGAGCTGACCCCGAATGCACATTTCTCCGAGTTGAGTTTCATGTAGTATTTTCTTAGTATATCAAAGGTCTCCTGCAAATGTGTCAAATGGTCCTTTGCTCGCAGGGACTTAACTAGCATATCGTCAATATAAACCTCCATTTATTTACCTATTTGCTCATCGAATATTCGATTTACTAAGCGTTAATAAGTGGCACCAGCATTTTTTAGTCCAAATGGCATTACATTATAACAATAGGTGTCGTACTTAGTGATGAACGAAGTCTTTTCTTGATCCTTGGGATTCATTTGTATTTGATTTCACCCGGAGTAGTCATCGTGAAAACTAAGGATCTTGTGGCCGGTCGTGGTATCGATCATGCGGTCAATATTCGGCAGAGGAAAAGTGTCTTTAGGACATGCTTTGTTTAAATCTTTATGGTCTATGCACATTCTAAGTTTATTTCCCTTTTTAGGGACTACGACTACGTTTTCTAACCATTCGGGATATTTTACTTCCCGAATGGATCCTATTTTGAGAAGTTTGTCTACCTCATCCTTGATTAATGCATGTTTTACCTCAGACTGGGGCCTTCTCTTTTGATTTATCGGGCGGAACTTCGGGTCCAAGCTCAGTCGATGTGTAGTGATCTCCGGCGGGATCCCTGTCATATCTAGGTGGGACCAAATCCATATTATTGATAAGAAATTTAATGACTTTTTCCCTGAGCTCGGGGGTTAACCCCGTACCCAGATATACCTTTCGATCGGGTAGATGCTCGATCAGTATGACTTGCTCCAGCTCTTCGACTGTCGATTTGGTGGCGTCAGAATCCTCGGGGATTATGAAGGATCGAGGGGTCCAGTAGTCATCGTCCTCGTCCGTTCCCTGCTTCTATGACTGAGTCGAGATGGTGTTTGCTATTTAGCTTCTTGTTTTCCTTTGGACTCTGATCCCTTTGTTGATGAAAGCGCCGATACTAGTATTACTTTGTCGACCGCGAACATCTCTTTGGTAGCATGTTGTTCCCCATACACCATTTTTACTCCATCCGGTGTTGGGAACTTCAGCATTTGGTGAAGGGTTGAGGGGACCGCCCTCATGTTGTGAATCCAGGGTTTTTCGAGCAGTGCGTTGCATCTCATATCGCCCTCAATCACATGGAACTTTGTTTCTTGAATAGTTTCGGCTACAATTACTGGTAGGATGATTTCATCTTTAGTTGCTTCACTCGCCATGTTGAAGCCATTGAGAATCCGAGCTATGGGTATGATCTGATCTTGTAGGCCGATCTTCTCCACGACCCTCAATCGAATAATATTGGCCGAGCTTCCTGGATCAATTAAATCACGTTTAAACTGAATTTTATTCACAAGGATAGAGATTACCAATGCATCATTGTGGGGTTGTAAGATCCATTCCGCTTCCTCATCGTTGAATGATCAAGTGCCTTCTGGTACATAATCTCGAGTTCGTTTTTCCCTGGTGATCGATACCTTAGTACGTTTGAAAATGGGTGCCTTTGGAATATCGATCCCACCAACGATCATGTGAATCACGTGCTGTGGTTCTTTCTGCTCGTTTTTCCTGTTTGCATCCCTGTTTCAGAAATGGTTTTTAGCTCGGTCGCTCAAGAATTCTCGAAGGTGACCCTCGTTGAATAGATGAGCCACCTCCTCCCTTAGTTGTCTGTAATCTTCGGTTCTATGACTATGTGTACCATGGTATTTGCATATTTGATTGGGAATTCTTTGGGATGGATCATTTTGTAGGGGTCTGGGCCAATTAGTATCTTTGATTCTCCCAATGGCTGACATAATACCTGATGTGTCGATGCTGAAGTTGTATTCTAATAATCGTGGTGCTTATGTGGGATCAGAATGTTTATCGAAGCCACTTTTGCTCATGAGACCTCGAGAGCTCTGTCCTCGATCGTTCCTTCGATCATTTTGGATGGGATTGCATCCTGGGCCGCTGTTTCTACGATCTGCATTGTATGGTTGATATCGATCTCTGTTTGACCGGGGTTCGCTGTCGATATCCCTTTGAGTTCTGCCGACGGCTCTGTTTGGATAAACGGAACCAGAAGGGGTCCCCAATTGATCATCCTCGACCCTGATCTTTGACTGGTACCGATTATGTACATCGACCCAGGTTACCGCTGGATATTCAATTAAATTCTACTTTAGCTGTCGTGATGCCACCGAACTTCATTCGTTCAAACTTGTGTAAAGGCTTGAACAGCCCAATCGTCTGTGACCGGTGGTAGTTCCATGTATTCCATCTAGAACCGAGATATGAATTCCCTCAATATTTCGTTGTCTTTTTGTTTCACCTTGAAGAGGTCCGACTTCCTAGTCGAAACCTTTATATCTTTGGCATGTGCCTTTACGAAGGAGTCTGCAAGCATGGCGAAGGAATCGATAGAATTAGGCGGCAAATTGTGGTACCATATTATTTCTTTTTTCGACAAGGTTTCTCCATATTTCTTCAATAGAACAGATTCAATCTCATCGTCTTCCAAGTCATTCCCTTTTATTGCGCATGTATAAGAAGTGACATGCTCATTAGGGTCGGTGGTCCCATTGTACTTAGGAATTTCTGGCATTCGGAATTTCTTCAGAATGGGTTTCAGAGCCGCACTTGGAAGGAAAGGCTTTTGTACGAATTTCTTTGAATCCATACCCTTTAGAATCGGTAGTTCCCCCAGTATTTGGTAAACCCGGGAGTTGTATGTCTCCACTTTCTTGTCATTTTCTTCGATTTTCTTTTCTCCGGATTCAATCCGTTTAGTGAGCTCCTCGAGCATTTTTATAATGGCGGGGTCAGTCCCCGATTCGTTGGCGTTCGACCTTTCCGGCACAGGCTCGTCCTGTGGATGACTTCTGGATCGATCCTACTAGGTGTTTGGTGTTGATTTTGTAGTTGTTCTATAGCGGCTTGTTGAGCTTGTAACATTTCGAATATCAATTGGAGGCTAACACTACCATCTTCTCCGCCCTGCGTACCTCGACCACCTGATCGAACGTCCCTGCGTATGCTACCTTGGGGATCAATGTCCATATTTGTATTTAGGGCGACATGTGAACTGACATCAAAGGAATTTGCAATTGGCGGTCCCTCGAGGACAGCCTGAGGTGCCTTGATCCCTGGGGCGGCTATATTGTCATTTTTCCCGTGAAATCCGAAGCCGTTGTCACCATGTGTAGGCGCTGCTTGTGAGTTTGACATGTTTATCCTGAAAATAAAGATTCTTACGAGAACAAGTATAAAGCAGTGTGTATTATCGTAATCAGTATTAAGCAATCACTATTATCCTTGGCTCCAAGGTGGGCGCAAAACTGTTTACCCTTAAAATTGGATAACAATTAAACTTACAATGTGGTTTTAAGGATATGTGATTTCACTTAATACCAATTGACAAATATGAAGATTAATAACATAAATGAACTATAAAGCAAAGCAAACCAGTGTTGGAATGGAACTCAGCCCTCGAGTTTGGATATCCTCGAACTGGTTGATGTACGAACAATTAAAGTATAACAAGCTGATGAACGATAATATAAACGAGAAAGAGAATTATATTACTTTGATATTTGTGAACAATGTGTCTTACAAATGATTAGAACCCCCACTTTAAATAGTAGAGGAATTCCACTTATAGTATAATTCTAATTACATAAGAAAATTCCATGATTAGCTAATTAACCGTTTCTGATTTGATCCGTTCCGAGATTTACGCCATGATCCTCGACCAGTCACGTATATCTCGCATTTCTGTTATTGTGCTATCTTCGATCTTGCTCGATGTCTGTCTCATTTGGATTCGATCGCTACTAGCCTCGATCTCTACATATACCTCGATTCTGAACTCGGTACCTTATCCTCGTGATTTAGTCTGTTCCGTTACGAGGCCATCCTTCGATGCAACCTCCTGGTGTTGGTCAAATAGTAAAATCGGGTGGGCCTGATTTTAACCGTATACAATGTATTTTATAATGAGTGAGTACTGGCTATTTTAAAAAATTGAAATATCAATATTCCTTTAGAGGATGTGATAGTTATTATCCAAGTGAAAGATAAACCAATATAAGCAAACTAAGTGGTCATGTCCAAACGGGCTCTAAATAGCTTTAAAAGGGAATTAAGTAAGTACGGATTTGCTAGAAAGAATTAAAAAAACAAAAAGGATGAGAAAGAGGAGAACTAGCAATTGTAAAGGTTCATATAAAAAACAAAGGAGAGCATGTGATAGTTATGTTAATTATTTTGGAACTCGATAGATAATTCATATAAAAATAGTTGAATTGCTCCTAAATAGTAATAAAAAATTAAAGCAAAAAGCTTCCAAAGGGAAAATGGATGGATAACATTAAACACTAAGTTATGGGAGGATTTGATTATTTTTTCCTTTTTTTCGGATAGCGTTTACTATAACAAATGAAAAAGACAAATACTTCCGATCATGTCCATCCCCTGTATTGGCTTGTATTTGCATAAGATTTTCTCTCACAAGAATAAGTAAATGTCATATTTTTTAAAGCGATATCAATGTCCAAAACAAGAATTCTGTCATACCTATCTAACTGAATGTGCAAGTTAAACAATGTAACTAATTATTTTATATATATTCAGTTGTCAAGTCGGTCAAATAGGCTCATATATAATTTACTATTTTGAACTTGACATGGGATTGAACTGATTGACATGAGATAAGAAATTTGTACTGAACAATTAGGGATACACGTGCAACGCACGTGTTCAAAAACTAGTTATACTAAAAGTACGAAGCTCCAAATGTCAAAGTCGAATTACCAAAATATCCATAAAAATTGAAGGACTATTTTACCCATTAATTATATATACACTACTTCATTAATATTCTTGTACTCAAAAGTAAACTTACCTTCCAATAAATAATAAATTTGTACTACTTAATGCATCCTATTCAACTCCAAAGTATTGCTTTCATCTTCCGATACTTCATCGCAAATGTACATACTATCTTAACCTTTAGAATGTCCATTCAATGCTTGCTCTTTGACCTTCCATTAATTATTAAAGATTCATGTATTCCAACCTTCTCTCCCTCTTTCATTCACTTTATAAAATTGGACAATGAAATCAATTAAGCAATTATTCTCACAGACCGTTTGTCAATTGGAAAAATCCTTTTTCTCATTGAAAATTTGCTTTTCATTTGGCATATCCGTTAACTATTTACAGCACATAACACCAATCTATAAGTGTCAAATGAGGTACCTGTTCAATTTATGAGTCTTGCGAAAATTTTACAATTGTTCTTGTTTTTATATAATATTTTCATAGTTTTTATCATGAAAATGAATATCTTTTGTGTTAACTTTGTTATTTTCCTTTTAGTTTGCTGTAACAAGGAATTTTTTATTCAAGTGTTAGGCTAATTATCACGCCCATTAGTTGATTCAAGTGTTAGGCTAATTATCACGCCCATTAGTAGACTTCACTTCTTTACATCCTCTTCTATTTACTTTTACCAGTAAGAAGTCATGGGTTATGTGGAAGTCTACTACATAAATCAAAGAACTTTTATGCCGCTTTGGGCTTCAAAATCTGAAAGGTCCTATATTATAGTTAATAATAAAATAAGGATGAATGGCGAAGCCTTAGCCTTGAAGGTGGCGTCGATGATAAAGATCGAATACATGGCTTGTACGATTCGGGCATGTTTAAAGGAATTAGGTTATGAAATATCTTCCACATCATTATTATTTTATTAAAACAAAAATTGATAACTTTATTATGTATCTGTTGTGGAGATATTTAATTTAGGTTCTCATCTCTTATAATATTTTGGATTATTAAGTTGTGAATCCATTTATTATTTATTTTATGTATGTGGTCAATGTTTATATAGTTTGTTAGTCACCAAAGTGATCAAACTAGATTGTTTAAAGTATTCACATACATAAAATCTTAAGATATTTATTTTATGTGTGCATTATGTTTATATAGTTTGTTAGTTACCAAAGTGGCCAAAATATGGGACAAAAATCTATATGAGGTATCTGTATTGAAGGTGGATGCTCAATTTTTATATTGTCATGTCAAGGAGAGACAAGGGCCATTAGATTGTATAATTACAGTAATATATGGCTTTAATACAATTGAACATAGAGAAGCTATGTGGCAAGGATTGAAACAGGTTGCACTTAGAGTTCATGTTCCCTGGCTGATTATAGGGGACTTCAATGTTATGCTCCCCCCTCAAGATAGGATATTTGGGAACCCAGTTACCTATGCAGAGATCAAAGCCTATTCCGAGTGTATTACTGATCTTCTACTGTCTGAATTACAATTATGGAAAGGGGAGTATTATACACGATCAAATAAGCAGAGTGGTGCAGATAGGGTCTGTAGCATAATAGATAGAGCATTTGGTAATAATGAATGGATGTTGCAATGGGGGCATGTAGTAACTCCGTATGAACTTCCTTTCATCTCTGATCATTCTCTTATGATCTTTTCCCTCAAGACTAAGGCTAGAAACATCAATGTCCCATTCAGATTCTTCAATGTATGGACTGGTCATCAGGATTTCCTGCCTATGGTGCAACAAAGTTGGGAGCAGAAACTAGATATGTGGCCTATGAAGGATATATGGTTAAAGCTTAAGTTGCTTAAACCTTTGTTGAAACAGCTGAACAATGCAGAATTCAAGAGTATTTCTCAGAAAATTATCCTAGCTCGAGAGGAACTGCAGCTAACTCAGGAGATGATAAATGCTCAATGTACTGACCAACTCTTGGCAAAAAGGGAAACAAATCTTGCTTGATTTGGAGAAATGATCACTTGTGGAAGAAAGTGCTCTTAGGCAGAAAGCTAGTGCAAAATGGATAAAACTTGGGATGCCAATACCAAGTATTTTTCAGCTTTGGTTAAGTAAAGAACACAAAAGCAGCATATATTACATCTTACATCCCTTATTGGTGCACAATTAACTGATCCTCTAGCTATAAAGGAGGAAATTATTTCTTTCTATAAATTCCTTATGGGTACAACTTCCCCTTCAATCCCAGTAGTTAACAGACTCACAATGATGAAAGGTCCAACCCTCTCTCAACAACAAAGAAGGGAGTTATGTGATGATATTACTGACCAAGGTGTTGTCATGAATTATAAACGACCAAACTAAGACCTTGGAGAGGAAAATTGAATGAAAGAAGAAAAGAGTTTCTTAGGTCATTCAATGGTCGATTATATTTGACATGAACACATAGTTGGTCACCTATTAGGATTTGACAGTTGAACCATATCCCAGGATGACCCAGAGCTATAAGGACATAAGGAATTATTACATTATTCTTCTACTGGTTTTTGAGAGTAAATTGTATACTTCATTCTATCCGGTCGTTAAGGAGTGCTGCTAGACGCCACCCTAGATTAGTATATTGATGTGATCAATTTACTACCGGCTTAGTATTGAACCTATGACGTCACACATTAACGAGTGTTATGATCTTTGCTAAAGGATTAATTACTTTATTATTTAATAATTAAATTATAGAATTCAATTAGTCAAATAAATTTAGTTATTAGTCCAAATAAAATATTATTATATTTTTCGCTAGCACAGAGGTTATAATTAATATTATGAACAAATTGAAGTTTTCTATTTGGAATAGAAAATTAAATTATCTCTTGGTTGAAATATGGATTGATGAGAAAATCGCCGGTTACTTCAATGAAGTTTATTTTGAATAAACTTTTACCGTAAGTAAATCATTACATCAACCAAATAGGAAAGGGGTTTATACACGATGATATATAAAAGGTGATGGAAAAAAACTTGCCCCATCACTTCTTGAGAAGAAAAATCACTTTGTGAAAGTGAGAGTGCAATACAAAGCCAAGAGAGAAAATACAATTACAAGAAAAATGTTTCTTGTTCTTCTACCTTTGGGTTGAGATTGTTCAGAAAATTTTCAACATAATTTTTTCGTTTAGTTTGTTCGCGTGTTTCATTGATCAAAGAGTTGATAATAAGAATCAGTCTCGGTGTGGATATGCATAGAGTCTTCACACTATTGAAGAAATCTTTATAACGAGACTCTCTTCACCAGGTACGTCTAAGATCCGATCTTTCACATGTAAATAAATTTTAAACACGAAAAGATCTTCCTAGGATTGTTATTGTCTTCCGCTGCGTGTTATGAATATCTATATGTAATCCTTCGGTTTTGTATGTACAGTGTGGCTAGCACCCTCTTGTCTTTTTACTAACATTAAATTCTTTCCAATTTTGTTAGAAATTCAAAAACAAAAATGAGAGTTCAGTGTAGTACTATCAATGTAGAATATCATGTATAGCAATTAATATGATGAATTTTGGGGCACCTTTTTACATGTGGTTTAAATTTTGTAACTAAGTGTTGCGACCAAACACACTCACGCAAGTATACGTGGTCGTCAAGTAATTGAGTAGTGAATAAAGTATCGTTCCCGCGAAGACTTATGATTAACTTTTGACTAATTCAAACTCAAATAGCTTATTGATTCAAGCGATTTCTTATAAAATAGATAATTTTCTAATTTACTACCTAAAAACTATCAAGTAATGAAATATTAGAAATCAACACAACACCTAAATAGTTTTGAATAACAATCAATAGGAGATAATATTTCAGGGTCACGGGTTATCTAACAATCATGTTGCATTCTTAGCTTAAAATAACTAATTGATTTATCTGGATTGTTGATTGATAGGGTTGATATTACTCATAAGAATCTGTCGAGTCCTTACTCGCCTATTTAAGCTAACTTAATACCTATATGTCTATGGAATTAAGATTAACAAGAACGCATTTGCAATTCCTGTATTGCAACCGAGCAAGGCAATTAGGTATATGTCTATCCTAATTGCGAATCCGTTCCCCGATGCCCGAGTTTAAGAACTTGCTCTATTTAATTCTATATGCAATCTAGAGTTCCCACTTTCGAGTTCAAATCTAGATTCGTAGATAGTATTTCACTGTTAGCTACTCAGCAAAATAATTAAAAATAGAATTAAATAAACAACCCAATATGATAAAATCAACTTCGTCAAATTAAACTTCAAACATCAACATTCATGTATACCCATGACCCTAGAACAATAGGTTTCTTAGCTACTCATGTTCATACAATCATCAAAAATAATATTTTCAAACATAAAATCAATGATTACTAGGAAAGGGATGGAAGAATTGATCAAATCCTTGCTTTCGAGTGTTTGGCGCCTCCCTCCTTTCTCTAAATCACGTCCTCTTCTCAAAAATAGGTTTAGGTTGGCTTTTATATGAGTTGGGGGCGTCTAAGGGTCGAAATAACCGAGTCCTAGTCGAAAAAGGACACTTCCCCGTCTTGAGCGTCCAGGGCAGCGTGGGGCGCTAGCCCTGGCGCTCAAACATTTTGGCTTCTGTAAATTGCGCCACAACCAGCACCCCACGCTGGCTGTGGCCCTCAAATCTCCTTTTTTGCGATTTTGTCCCGATTTTGCTCCAATTCGCGCCCTTTCGTCCCAAATTGCATCCGAATGATTCCTACACATAGAAATACCAAAATTTAGCAAAAATAATCATATTAAACTCTCAAATCGTCGAGACATGAGCAAAATGTGAGGCAGTATATATCAAAATATGCATACATTAAGCCGATTATCAACACCCCACACTTAGACTCTTGTTCGTCCTCGAGCAATGGAACTATATTAGCACCCCCAAAACATAGTTAGCACTATGAAAGAGGACCTCACAATTAATTCAATCAAACAACCTACCTTTTGACTATGATCGATATCAGCAATTAAGCATGAACACACAAATTTTACATTCTTCCCGTTTTTAAATAGCCCAAGTATACTCAATGTTTTTCAACTAACTCAATCAACTCAAGCAACCTCTCCACAACCACCTTACCTCAAGAGACGACTCGTTACCACTAAGCATCCTCAACACATGCACTCACCCAACACAAGAAAGTGTACAATTTCACCAATCCGTCATGAGATCAAGTGCCCTCACCACAAGCAAAAGAGTGAATATCAAAGTAGTCCACAAATTTAAATATGTCATTGAACATAAATTAAGGACATCACACAATTGAACAACATTCACTCACTCTCACAAAGAATTCATGTGCATCCCGTGGTCGTACCATAAGCTTGCCCGTAGTGTACATCTCTACTAATCTAAGCTAGCTAAATCTAGGATCAATTAGGACTTTAAGGTTGTAATGTAGGCTAAGGGACGAGTAGGATACATTTAGGAATAGTGACTAACCCTCCTAAGCACTTTAATACACTACACTCACAATTCAAGCGCAATATCTTCTCAACCCATTCACTTGTCATACACCATAACTAACATGACACTCTTTTCCATCAAGCACCTCTATGGTTTCACTAGCACGAGTGAGAAGGATAAGGAGGTGTGTCTTTCTACATTAGTTGAACTTTTATTTGCTCTTTCTTGCAAAATTTTTCCTCTTTTTTTTTTTATTTTTTATTTTTTATTTTTACACACTCTATTCATTGAAGTTCATAAGCTAGTGACCTTTATTCACAATTTTAGTGCACCTTAAGGGCCCTTCCATGGTTCCACTCGAAATCCACTTCCTAATCTCTCACCTTACTTCTTTTAGGGACTAAGTGCCTTAGGAGGTAAAGGTTCAACAATCTCAAATTAAGAACAACTAGGAGTACGGCTTGTAATGTGGTTGCCAAGGAAACGGTCTATAGGCCCAAAGGGGCTAGCAATGGGAAAATTTTATTTGTCAGTGACAAGCACCTTTTTGGTCAAGCAAGAAACGCCTATGTCATCTCCTAGACTAGCACAACTTAATGATTTCGCGTTGATTAATACACGGGGTAAGTTCTAGACTACACAGGGTAGCACAGAATATCAACAATCCTTACACACACATGGCACTTGACTCACTCAAGACGGTTCTGTGTGACTCTCAAGTCAAGCAAGCATATCAAGTTGAGAATTTTTAAGCAACAATGCACTAGTGGCATACAAGTCAATCAACTGAGAAAAAGGCATGAAAGAGTAGGCTACTTAATCTACTTGGGCATTACAATTCAAATCATATATGCAGGACGACAGAGCGCATGCTCTAACTTAACTTGCCAACACCAAATATGTCAACAGGTACCTCAGAGCAATCTCAATTTTCTCCCTTATCCTACTCCTAAAAAAATAAAACAAAACACCCGGTTCGAGCTACACCCTTGGAAAAGAACCGGCGTCCAAAGAAAAACCAAGGGATACTACCTAACTATCAAAAATAAAACAAAAGAAAATATTTTTGGTATTTTTAATCGGACTTTAATCCCTCAAAAAAATTGTCCAACAGATCCATCGTTGGAAAAAGTCCAAGTTTTTGTTAATTTTTTTTTGTACTCTAGCTAATTAGACTATGTTAGTCTTAAACTAAGCTAAAAGGTGATAAAAGAAAAAAAAATAATAACACTAAAAATTTTATACAATTCAAGGAGTATTCCCTCCACCCCACACTTAAATAATGCATAGTCCCTGATGCTTAATAAATTCGAAAAAAAGTAAGGTGGACAGAAAGAACTCCCTGTTAGTCGGAGTCTGCCTCATCAGGATGCCAACCAGCTGCGACAATGGTCTCATCATCATCTCCTAAGGGTACCAAAGCCATTGGTCCCATAACTTCATCATCATCCACATCCTCATTATCAGATTCCTTGTCAGTATTTTCATCCTTAGATGGATGAACGAGACTGCCTGGTGCTATGCCCAACATCTCCTTGGAAGAACTGGAGAGATCACTTTGCAATTGCGTGCTCTCCTCATTTTCTTCTATTATCAGGTGTTAATTCTAGTGGTGTCACCCCACTTGCAATAAAATGCACATAATCTGCATACCATGGGGCTTCACCTGAGGTGACTGCTAATAACTGCTCATCAGGAAATGTTTCTTTGATTGACCCTCCTTCAGCTACATGGTTCCGACTTTCTAATCTGGACAAGTGATCAGCCACTTGATTTTCTGTCCCTTTTCGATCTCGGATCTATAATTCAAATTCTTGCAAGAGGAGGACCCAATGAATCAGCCTCGGCTTGGCATCTTTCTTGTCAAATAAGTATCTGATAGCTGAATGATCTGTGTAGACGATAACTTTGGTTCCCACTAGATAAGATCTGAACTTGTCAAACGCCCACACCACTGCAAGCAACTCTTTTTCAGTAACTGTATAATTCATCTGAGCTGGATTAATAGTTTTGCTCGCATAATAAATTGAGTGAAATATTTTATCCCTTCTTTGCCCCAAAATAGCTCCAATTGCTATGTCACTTGCATCGCACATCAACTCATATGGCAGTCCCCAATCTGGGGCGATGATAATTGGTGCAGTCACCAACCTTCCCTTCAGCTCCTCAAATGCTTTCAGACATGCATCATCAAACTTGAAGGTGACATCTTTCTCTAGAAGCCTGCATAACGGAGAAGAAATTTTCGAAAAATCTTTAATGAATCGATGATAAAAACCTGCATGGCCCAAGAAACTGCGAATGCCTTTGACGGATGTCGGTGGGGGCAATTTTTCAATCGCCTCCACCTTTGCTTTATCCACCTGTAGACCATCTTTTGACACCTTGTGCCCCAAGACTATACCTTCACGTACCATGAAATGGCACTTTTTTCAGTTGAGTACCAAGTTTGTCTCTTCACACCTAGCAAGCACTTTATCAAGGTTCATTAAACAATTATCAAAAGAACACCCAAACACAGAAAAATCATCCATGAACACTTCCAAAAATCTTTCAACCATGTCAGTAAAAATAGCCATCATACACCTTTGAAAAGTCGCATGTGCATTACAGAGACCAAAGGGCATTCTCTTGGACGCATACATGCCATAGGGACATGTAAATGTGGTTTTCTCTTGGTCCTCTAGGGCTATAGCAATCTGATTATACCCCTAATAACCATCTAGGAAACAGTAGTATTCCTGGCCAGCTAACCTATCAAGCATTTGGTCAATGAAAGGGAGGTGAAAGTGGTCCATTCGGGTGGCATTGTTTAATTTTTTATAATCTATGCAAATCCTCCACCCAGTGACAGTTCTTGTAGGAATTAAGTAATTATTTTCATTAACCACTACAGTCATCCCTCCTTTCCTAGGCACACATTGAACGGGGCTTACCCATTTGCTATCAGAGATTGGGAATACAATACCTGCATCAAGCCGCTTAATCACTTCTTTTCTTACCACCTCTTTCATGATTGGATTTAGGCGGCGTTGTTGATCTACACTTTGCTTGTGTCCGTCCTCCATGAGGATTTTATGCATGCAGAAAGCTGGACTAATGCCTTTGATGTCAGACATCGTCCACCCAATTGCTCGCTTGTGCTCACGTAGCACTCTCAACAACTTTTCTTCCTGCAATTTAGACAAGTCAGAAGAAACAATAACACGTAAAGTGTCAGAACTACCCAAATAAGCATATTGAAGATGAGGGGGTAGGGGTTTAAGCTCCAATTTTAGAGCTTTTTCAATTAACAGCTTTGGAGGAGATCCACTTAGCCTATTCAGGGGCTCAAACGGGTGTATTCCTTGCATGTAAGCACAAGATGCATCTAGGATATGCATCATCTCCTCAACCTTATCATCAATCTCCAAGCTATCGAACAACATGAGTGCTTTTTCTAGAGAATCGTTTATATATACACTCGTGTCAAGAAGTTTCTCATCCACCTCCATAACAGATATCATAGAGAGCTTCTCATAGTGGCGGGGAAGTTGGATCACTTTGTAGACATTAAAAACTGCTTCCTTGTTGTCCACCCTCATAATCATTTTACCCTCTCTCACTTTAGTTATTGCATCACCAATAGCCAAGAGAGGTCGTCCCAATATGATTGGAACTTGTTCATCAGCCTCAAAATCTAGAATAATGAAGTCAGCTAGGAAGATAAATTTCCCAATTTGCAGCAATACATCTTCAATCATTCCTTCAGGGTAGGCTATGGACCTATTAGCTAATTGCAACATCATAGTGGTTAGTCTTGGAGCTCCCAGAATTGCTTAAATAAGGACAAGGGCATTAGATTTATGCTTGCCCCCAAATCACAAAGAGAATGACCCACGTCAATATTACCAATTCGCACAGGGATGGTGAAGCTGCCAGGATCCTTAAGCTTTTGAGGAAGCTTGTTTTGGACCCTTGAAGTGCACTCCTCAGTAAGTGCAACTGTCTCGAACTCAGTCAATTTCCTCTTGTGAGCCACTATATCTTTTATGTACTTAGCATATTTTGGAATTTCACGAAGTACATCCACCAATGGAATATTCAATTGAACCTGGCTCAACATAGCGACAAATTTGTTGAACATGCGATCATCATTCTTTTTCTACAATCTCTGGGGAAAGGTGGTGGTGGCCTTGCAGCCTCCACTGGCTCTGAACCTGCATCATTTTTCTTTGACTCGTGTATTGCCTTAGGATCAGCTCCCTCTCAGGTATAGGTTTGTCCTTTCTCTTCTTTGGCACTTCTTCTAGTTCCCTCCCATTTTTGAGTATAACTGCATTAACTTGAGGGTTCTTCTCTGTATCACTGGGAAGAGCGCCTGCAGGTCTAGTGTTTTGATTTGTTGCTAACTGTCCCATTTACCTCTCAAGATTTCTAAAATCGGTCTTGAGCTGTTGATTATCAAGCAACAACTTCTTCAGCAAGTCATTCATACTCTCTTCTGTTTGTAGAGGTGGTTTCTGAGGTTGATTGAAATTTCCTTGGGGCCTATACTGGTTCTGATTCTGTTGATTTCCTCCCCATGAGAAGTTAGGATGATTCCTCCAATTTGGATTGTAAGTATTCCCATATTGTGTATGATGATTCATTGGACCTCTGCTATGTTGCCCCACATAGTATATAGATTCAGGATTCGTGGGGCACATGTCACTCATATGACTGTCACCACATAGTTCGCAGCAAATAGACATCTGTTGTACATGTTGCATCTGTTGTGTTTGTTGCATTGTCATTCTATTCATCTGATTTACCAATTTTGCTATATCGGCTTTCATGGCTGAGAAGTCATCAAGCTCAATCAACCCGGCTGCCTTCTGTTTAATTGCCCTTCGTGAGTCCCCATCTCCATGCCAATTATGGTCATTAGCAGTGAAGTTATTTAGCAAGAGTTGTATTTCACTATACGACCTCGCCATGAAACTACCCCCACAAGTTGAATCAAGATTCATCTTTGATGCCTCATCTAGCCCATCAACAAAAGTGTGACCCAATACATCATCAGTCTGACAATGATGCGGACAGTCTCTGAGTAGTTTCTTGTATCTTTCCCAAGCTTGACGAAGTGTCTCGCCATCTCGTTGTTGGAACCCAAGAATTTAGCTCCTCAGCGACTTTGTCTTCTTAGTGGGGAAAAACTTGATTAAGAATTTCCATGCTAGATCATCCCAAGTGTGGATTGAGTTCGCGGGCTCCTTTTGCAACCATTCCTTAGCTTCTCCCAACAGTGAAAAGGGAAATAGTGTCAGCCTGACATAGTCATTGGAAACGTTCGGATAATTGTAAGTGTCCGTAATTTCCAAGAAGTTCTGAATGTGCCTCTGCGGGTCTTCATGAGATAGACCCACATATTGCCCTGTGGACTGAATCAGTTGTACCATGTACTGTTTGAGTTCGAAATGCCCCGTGATATCAGGCTTCACAATAGCCTGAGTCATATTCGCAAGATTGGGCCTTGCGACTTCTATCACCGCACGCTCTTCATTACCTACCATCTCTATTGGCTGTGGTTGAACTACAATGTCCAACTCTCCCTCTATTCTAGTTCTTGTTTCGACTTCCCTCCTCACTCTATGAAATATTCGTTCAATTTCAGTATCAAAAGGAAGGAGGTTGTTTGCACTTCTACTCCTCCGCATTAAAGAGAAGATCCTACGTTAACACAAACAAGGCAAACTGAAAATTATACACTTGAACAAATAACTAATAAAAGCTTAACTCAGTCAAGTAGCTAATTTCTAAGTCCCCGGCAAAGGCGCCAAAAACTTGTTGCGACCAAACACACTCACGCAAGTATACGTGGTCGTCAAGTAATAGAGCAGTGAATAAAGTATCGTTCCTACGAAGACTTATGATTAACTTTTGACTAATTCAAACTCAAATAGCTTATTGATTCAAGTGATTTCTTACAAAATAGATAATTTTTTAATTTACTACCTAAAAACTATCAAGTGATGAAATACTAGAAATCAACACAACACCTAAATAGTTTTGAATAACAATCAATAGGAAATAATATTCCAGGGTCATGGGTTATCTAACAATCATGTTGCATTCTTAGCTTAAAATAACTAATTGATTTATCTGGATTGTTGATTAACAGGGTTGATATTACTCATAAGAATCTGTCGAGTCCTTACTCACCTATTTAAGCTAACTTAATACCTATATGTCTATGGAATTAAGATTAACAAGAACGCATTTACAATTCCTGAATTGCAACCGAGCAAGGCAATTAGGTGTATGTCTATCCTAATTGCGAATCCGTTCCCTGATGCCCGGATTTAAGAACTTGCTCTATTTAATTCTATATGCAATCTAGAGTTCCCACTTTCGAGTTTAAATCTAGATTCCTAGATAGTATTTCACTGTTAGCTACTCAGCAAAATATTTAAAAACAGAATTAAATAAATAACCCAATATGATAAAATCAACTTCGTCAAATTAAACTTCAAACATCAATATTCATGTATACCCATGACCCTAGAACAATAGGTTTCTTAGCCACTCATGTTTATACAATCATCAAAAATAATGTTTTCAAACATAAAATCAATGAATACTAGGAAAAAGATGGAAGAATTGATCAAATCCTTGCTTTCGAGTGTTTGGCGCCTTCGTCCTTTCTCTAAATCACGTCCTCTTCTCAAAAATAGGTTTAGGTTGGCTTTTATATGAGTTGGGGGGGGTCTAAGGGTCGAAATAACCGAGTCTTAGTCGAAAAATGACACTTTCCCGTCTTGAGCGTGTAGGGCAGCGTGGGGCGCTGGCCCTGGCGCTCAAACATTTTGGCTTCTGTAAATTGCGCCATAGTCAGCGCCCCACGCTGGATGTGGCCCTCAAATCTCCCTTTTTGCGATTTTGTCCCGATTTTGCTCCAATTCACGCCCTTTCGTCCCAAATTGCATCCGAATGATTCCTACACATTGAAAATACCAAAATTTAGCAAAAATAATCATATTAAACATCTCAAATCGTCGAGACATGAGCAAAATGTGAGGCGGTATATATCAAAATATGCATACATTAAGCCGATTATCACTAAGCATCGGTGATATATGTGGAAATGTAACGAATGGTTTTATCTGCATTTGATCTGAAGTTACACTAAACAAAATCGGCTTCACTATCGTGAGAGGTTCATTCAATGAGTTAAGAATATCCAACACCATCACAACAAATGAAGCTAGTTCTATCCAGCTCTAGTTCTTGTGGTGACACCTACAAACGAAATAGACTCAAGCGAGAGAAAAGTGCCCATTTGATCACCTTTTACTAGTAATGATCTGTTAATGAACAACTCCAAAAGACCATTCATCTCGAGAACTAGCAGGACTTTCAAAAATTAAAATATTTCACTATATTAGTAACAGAAACAGTGGATCTTTATACAAGTCATGGAAATAGCTACACATAACCTGTCGCAATTGCAATGTCTAAAGTGACAAGGGGTGTAAGGATGACGAAATTTCCAATTGTAGCAAAGGATACTGAGTCATTCCTCTGAGAAACTTCATTCAAGTAGGCTTGTCTTTTGATGTTTCTCTTATGTGAAACAATTAAGAACTTGGTGCTAACCTTCTTCAGATTCTTCAAGGAAATGCTGAAGTAATCATCTCAATCTCCAACCAACTTAGCAAGCTGATCAAGAATTGTAGGGATTACCAGATCTACTATCACTTTCATAACCTGACCAAGGATCTAGTCAGTGATGGTAAGGAATAACTAAAGGGTTATTCCTCTCTCAATAACAAAAGCGGAAATGAAGCACTAGTCAGTTGCAATTCTTTTCACGTTAATATAATAAAAAATATATTTTAATATATTGAATTTTGAGAAGCGAAAAACGAAATAATTTGGGACAGATGGAGTATATCATACATTAATTTTCTTCATACATGAGTGATGTTTGGCCATAATTTATTATTTACCTTACATTTTGGTGTTTTACAATTAAATTGTGCGACACTTGAGCTTAATTGAGTTGTTTTTATGTGTAGGACCATTGGAATATGAAGAGGAATGAAAGTTGCACAAAAGGATCTTAAAAATAGTAGAAAAGAACACAAAAGAAAAAATCAGGCAAGGAGGAGCTCGCCCCAGACCTCGCCTCACCTGGCCAGAGGTGAAATGGTGCTCGCGCCCAGCCATGCCTTATGCTCTCATTAATTGAAGAGATTAATGTGTTTGGTCAAAAATCGCAAGGAACAAAGTACGTAAAAATTTAGCAATACTCCTCCTTTTCTCTAAATGCACACATTTGATGAGACTTCATCATATGATTGTATAAGAAGGAACTAGATAGATTGGAGTGGGGGAGAAAACTTAACAAATGATAAAAAATGATAATGATAAATAAACAAAGAAATTTCTGGGTCGGGAATCCAAATTTGAGCATTAATATTGGACAACTTTTCTTACCAGACAACCAAAAGGACCTAAATATAAATGTTAACATGTAACGGCATGACTTGTCCTTTAAAGAATTAACGCCCCGTTCAGTGACTTAAGGTCTCGAGCAGCTTCGTAATATGTATTATGACCTGCGGGTGTGGTCGAATTTAATTTTCGGTAGATTCAGAAATAAATTAAAAAAACAATTCTTATTAAGAAGTTGTGGCTATAGGAGAGATAAGGGTGGCTATAGGAGCGATAAGGGTGGCTATTGATATTGTTAGGGCGGAGGGATAAGGGTGGCTATAGGAGAGACAAGGGTTGCTATTGTTAGGGACGATATGTGATGATGTGGAGTTGTGGTGTTGGTGATTTTCATGTGATGTTGTGATTTTCTTGTGTTTATTTTATACCTTTTTCAATTTGTCTTGTTGTTGGTAAATTGATAACAATCTGATTTATGTTGAAATTGAGAAGTTATGGCTATTGCTAGGCGAATTATAAAATAAAATGTGGGCACGAGATGTTGTGAGTAAATAATGAGGATATTGGCACGTGAATTGTCCGTGCAGTTATGATATGAAATGTGGGCAAGAGCTGCTGTGATTAAATGATAATGATATTTGGCACGTGCATTGTCCATGCAGTTGTGATATGAAACGAGGGCACGAGGTGTCGGGGAAATATGATGATTTAATTATGGGCACGAGGTGCCGTGAAAATATGAAAAATGGGCTCAGACCCGTGTTTACGAAAAATATGAAAATTGGTTGAAACTCGTATATTTATGATTATGAAACGAGGTGCCACATGGTGACTTTTTAATTGAAAGAATTATATTTGAAAGGTAATTATTTGAGCAAATTATATTTTAAAGAGAGTTATTCGAAAGAATTATATGTGAAAGACATTTATTTGAAGAACTTGATTTAATTGGGTGTAATTGTATTTATTAATTGTTGAGCGATATTAATGGAAGTTTTGATAGGTTGATTTAATTCTTTAAACCGATGTAGAGTCACATGTACTTTGTCCAAGTACCTCGGCATTCGATCTTCTCGAACCTTGAATTTTATTGTTAGTTAACTTGGATGTTTTGATAGCTTGTCTAATTTTATTACCCGTGGGCGGCTTCAAAATGATGCCTAGCCCAGACCCCTTCATGTTTGAAGCGCCGTCTGTGAAGAGGGTCCACACCCCCGATGATGTACCCGACTTTAATAATAGTTCCTTTTCGACATCGTGTACGAAGGTTGGCGTAAAGTCGGCCATGAAGTCCGCTATAATTTGAGACTTGATGGTCGTTCGGGGCCGATACTTGATATAGTACCCACTGATCTCGACTGCCCATTTGGACAATCGGCCCGAAAGTTCGGGCTTATGCAAAATATTGCGAAGGGGATAAGTAGACATCACACAGATTGGATGAGGCTGAAAATATGGTTTTAATTTCCTAGAGGCGCTTATTAGGGCAAGCGCTAATTTTTCTAAGTGTGGGTACCGAGTCTCGGCCTCACCTAAAGTTCGACTAACATAGTAAACAGAAAATTGCGTACCATGCTCTTCTCGGACTAGGACCCCACTTACCCCGATTTCCGATACTGCTAATTACAAGTAGAGTTGCTCGTTCGCTTTCGGAGTATGAAGCAGTGGCGGGCTCGAGAGGTAGCGCTTTAATTCTTTCAATGTTTGTTGACATTCTGGGGTCCATGCAAAATTGTTCTTCTTTTTGAGCAGTGAGAAGAACCTGTTAATCTTTGTACGGCCTTAACATTGTCCACGACTGTGATGTCTTTGATTGCCTTGATCTTATCGGGGCTGATTTCGATCCCCCGATTTGATACCATAAAGCCGAGGAACTTGCTCGAGCCGACCCCGAATTCACATTTCTCCGAGTTGAGTTTCATATAGTATTTCCTTAGTATATCGAAGGTTTCCTGCAAATATGTCAAATGGTCATCTGCTCGCAGGGACTTAACTAGCATATCGTCAATATAAACCTCCATTTATTTACCTATTTGCTCTTCGAATATTCGATTTACTAAGCGTTAATAAGTGGCACCAGCATTTTTTAGTCCAAACGGCATTACATTATAACAAAAGGTGTCGTACTTAGTCTTTTGGGACAGATGAACGAAGTCTTTTCTTGATCCTTCGGGTTCATTTGTATTTGATTGCACCTGGAGTAGGCATCGTGAAAACTAAGGATCTCGTGGCCGGTCGTGGTATCGATCATGCGGTAAATATTCGGTAGAGGAAAAGAGTCTTTAGGACATGCTTTGTTTAAATCTTTATAGTCTATGCACATTCTAAGTTTATTTCCCTTTTTAGGGACTACGATTACGTTTTCTAACCATTTGGGATATTTTACTTCCCGAATGGATCCTATTTTGAGAAGTTTGTTTACCTCGTCCTTGATTAATGCATGTTTTATGTCAGACTGGGGCCTTCTCTTTTGATTTACCGGGCGGAACTTCGGGTCCAAGCTCAGTCGATGTGTAGTGATCTCCGGTGGGATCCCTGTCATATCTAGGTGGGACCAAATTCATATTATTGATAAGAAATTTAATGAATTTTTCCCTGAGCTCGGCGGTTAACCCCGTACCCAGGTATACCTTTCGATCGGGTAGATGCTCGATCAGTATGACTTGCTCCAGCTCTTCGACTATCCATTTGGTGGCGACGGAATCCTCGAGGATTATGAAGGATCTAGGGGTCCAGTAGTCATCGTCCTCATCCGTTCCCTGCTTCTATGACTGAGTCGAGATGGTGGTTGCTATTTAGCTTCTTGTTTTCCTTTGGACTCTAATCCCTTTGTTGATGAAAGTGCCGATACTGGTATTACCTCGTCGACCGCGAACATCTCTTTGGTAGCATGTTGTTCCCCATACACCATTTTTACTCTATCCGGTGTTAGGAACTTCAGCATTTGGTGAAGGGTTGAGGGTACCACCCTCATGTTGTGAATCCAAGGTCTTCCGAGCAGTGCGTTGTATCTCATTTCACCCTCGATCACATGGAACTTTGTTTCTTGAATAGTTCCGGCTACAATTACTGGCAGGATGATTTCATCTTTAGTTGCTTCACTCTCCATGTTAAGACTATTGAGAATCCGAGCTACGGGTACGATCTAATCTTGTAGGCCGATCTGCTCCACGACCCTCAATCGAATAATATTGGCCGAGCTTCCTGGGCCATCTAGTATCTTTGATTCTCCTAATGGTTGACACAATACCTGATGCGTCGATGCTGAAGTTGTATTCTAGTAATTGTGGTGCTTCTGTGGGTTCGGCATGTTTATCGAAGCCACTTTTGCTCATGAGACCTTGAGAGCTCTGTCCTCGATCGTTCCTTCGATCATTTTGGATGGGATTGCGTCCTCGGACGTTGTTTCTATGATCTGCATTGTATGGTTGTTATTGATCTCTGTTTGACCGGGGTTCGCTGTCGATATCCCTTTGAGTTCTGCCGACAGATCTGTTTGGATAAATGGAACCAGAAGGGGTCCCCAATTGATCATCCTCGACCCTGATCTTTGACTGGTACCGATTATGTACATCGGCCCAGGTTACCGCTGGATATTCAATTAAATTTTGCTTTAGCTGTCGTGATGCCACCGAACTTCGTTCGTTCAAACCTTATGTAAAGGCTTGAACAGCCCAATCGTCTGTGACCGGTGGTAGTTCCATGCATTCCATCTAGAACCGAGATACGAATTACCTCAACATTTTATTGTCTTTTTGTTTCACCTTGAAGAGGTCCGACTTCCTAGTCGCAACCTTTTATTGCTCTGGCATGTGCCTTTACGAAGGAGTCTGCAAGCATGGCGAAGGAATCGATGGAATTAGGCGGCAAATTGTGGTACCATATCATTTCTCCTTTCGATAAGGTTTCTCCAAATTTCTTCAATAGAACAGATTCAATCTCATCATCTTCCAACTCATTCCCTTTTATTGCGCATATATAAGAAGTGACATGCTCATTAGGGTCGGTGGTCTCATTGTACTTAGGAATTTCTGGCATTCGGAATTTATTCAGAATGGGTTTCGGAGCCGCACTTGGAGGGAAAGGCTGAATTTCTTTGGATCTATACCCTATAGAATCGGCGGTGCCCCCTTTATTTGGTCAACCCGAGAGTTGTATGTGTCCACTTTCTTGTCATTTGACTCAATTTTCTTTTCTCCCGATTCAATCCGTTTAGTGAGCTCCTCGAGCATTTTCATTATGGCGGGGTCAGTCCCCGATTCATTGGCGTTCAACCTTTCCGGCACAGGCTCGGTCCTGTGGACGACTTCTCGATCGATCCTACTCGATGTTCGGTGTTGATTTTATAGTTGTTCTATAGCGGCTTGTTGAGCCTGTAACATTTCGAATATCAATTGGAGGCTAACACTACCATCTTCTCCGCCCCTGCGTACCTCGACCACCTAATCGAACTTCCCTGCGTATGCTACCTTCGGGATCAATGCCCAAATTTGTATTTAGGGCGACATGTGAACTGACATCGAAGGAATTTGCAATTGGCGCTCCCTCGAGGCCAGCCTGAGGTGCCTCGATCCCTGGGGCGCCTATATTGTCATTTTCCCCGTGAAATTCGAAGCCGTTGTCACCATGTGTAGGCACTGCTTGTGAGTTTGACATGTTTATCCCGAAAACAAGGATTCTTACGAGAACAAGTATAAAGCAGTGTGTGTTATCGGAATCAGTATTAAGCAATCACTATTATCCTTGGCCCCAAGGTGGGCGCAAAACTGTTTACCCTTAAAATTGGATAAAAATTAAACTTATAATGTGGTTTTAAGGACACGTGATTTCACTTAATACCAATTGATAAATATGAAGATTAATTACATAAATGAATTATAAAGCAAAGCAAACCAGTGTTAGAATGGAACCCAGCCCTCGAGTTTGGATATCCTCGAACTGGTTGAGGTAAGAACAATTAAAATATAATAAGCTGATGAACAATAGTATAAACGAGAAAGAGAATTATATTACTTTGATATTTTTGAACAATGTGTCTTACAAATGATTAGAACCCCCCTTTAAATAGTAGAGGAATTCCACTTATAGTATAATTCTAATTACATAAGAAAATCACATGATTAGCTAATTAACGGGGGTTATATAGGGGTTATATAGATGGGTTATAGGAGAGCCAGGGTTGCTCAACCATTACAACAACCATTACAACAACGTGTCGTCTAGATCGAGGATGCGGAAGTATTGAGAGATCATTCAGTTGTGCACATTGGGGTGCAGCAGGTTCTGACATCTGGTTGATAAGTATGATATTAAGAAGGTTTAATTAATTGCCTAATCATCACAATTATGGTAGGGTCACGAGGTGGATGTAGATCTAAAATAGCTGGTGGTATTAGAGACTATGTAGTTCGTATGGGATTTCCTATAAGCTCTTTGAGTATCAAAATTAGAAAGTATGATGGTGTTATGTCACGACTCAAAATCCCACCACATGCGTCGTGATGGCACATAGTCTATAAGGCTAGGTAAACCGATTTCAATTACATTTTTGAAGCCATTTTTTTTTAAATAAGTAATCAAAACTAACAGCGGAACATATATAAATATACAACCTCCCAAGACTGGTAATACTGAGTCACGAACTCTAACTGAATACATGAAGTGATCTCAAGGATCGAATACTCAATATTGTTTGATTAATAATTAATAATACAATAAAATGAAAAGAGTCCAGGGAACTGCGACGATCAAGCAGCTCTACCTTAAATCATTGCGATCAGACTCTAACACTGTTTGAGTCCGATATCTCCAATACCTGGCTCTGCAAAATAATATGCAGAAGTGTAGTATGAGTACACCATAGTCGGTACCCAGTAAGTATCAAGACTAACCTCAATGGAGTAGTGACGAGGTATAGTCAAGACACTCACTAGTCTAATAATCTGTGCAATATAGTATACAAAAATAATAGAAAATAAATAACAATAATGGCAACACTAATCAACGAGTGATATACACAGCAGGGCAACAAGAACACCATTAATATTGTTCAACAAATAATAAGTACAAGTACACCCAATTAATCAAGTCCTTCACATATAAATCTTTCGCCTATATGCTTCTCAAATAATAATCTTCAGGATATAATGCTTTCCAATAAATATATTTCGGATATACTCCCTTCAAATATAATCCCTTCAAATAAATCTCTTTCAAATATAATTTCTTCAAATATAATTCTTTCAAATAAATCTCTTTCAAATATAATTTCTTCAAATAAATATCTTTCGATTAAAAGTCACCCTGTGACACCTCATTTCAAAATCATAAAATACGGGTCTTAGCCCACTTTCATATTTTTATGGCACCTCGTACCAATTTCTCTATCACAACCGCACGGACAACTCACGTGTCAATATCATCATCAATTAACCATGACACCTCGTGCCCACAATTCATATCACAATTACACGGACAATTCACGTGCCAATTTCATCATTATTTACTCACGGACCTCGTGCCCATATTTTATTTTATAATCCGCCTGGCAATAGCCACATGCTCCCAATTTCAACATAGACCAGACTATTATCAAGTTTACCGAAACAACATGACAAATTGCACAAGATATAAAAATAAACATAAGAAAAATCACAACATCACATAAAAATTACCACGCAATAACTCCACATCATCACATTTCATCCCTGACAATAGCCACCTTTATCTCTCCTATAGCCACCCTTATCACTTCTATAATAGCCTCCCTTATCCCTCCGCCCTAACAATATCAATAGCCACCCTTATCGTTCATATGGCCATCCTTATCTCTCTTATAGCCACCCTTATCACTCCGCCCAACAATATCCCAACACACATAACAACAGTGAAATGCCACCCTTTTACCCACATAATATCAGCAGTGGAATGCCACCCTTATATCCGCAAAATAATAACGCAAATAACACAACAATTTACCCAGAATATTATCATGGCAACATAACAAAATCAATTCATATCACAATTTGCCCAATGGCCACAACCAATTCCAAAGACATAACAAAATCAATTAATTTCACAATAAATAGCCCAAGGTTCCACACAATGTGTATAAAACCTCAAAACAACAACAGGGATGGAAAATACTCAGTATAGGGCAACGCCTTTATTAATCCAAATTCTTGATAATTATATTAACGCCTCAGTTTAAACTTATTTCATTAATTATTTACAAATGAAAAATTGATAATATAATTATTTCCATCAAATATACAATTAATAATCACATCAAATTATCATATAAAAATAAATTCAACAAATACGAATTGAGGCATGGCAAATAGATGATTTAATAAATGCCAACAATTATCCAATTTACTACACAATATGCCTAAGACTTTAACCCAATAAATTTTGCACATATAAACCCGAGTACGTACTCGTCACCTCGCGTACACGGCTTTTCACATTTCACAAATGGCACATAAGACTCGATGCCTAAGGGGTAATTCCCCCACTCAAGGTTAGGCAAGATACTTAATTTTTTGAAGTTAGGCCGATATTCCAAAATTTCCTTCTTGCTTGAATTGACCTCCGGACAGCTCAAATCTATCCAAATTAATTCAATTCAGTTAATACTAATTATAGGAATTAATTCCATATGAAAATACTAATTTTCCAACAAAATCCGAATTTTAACTCAAAAATTGCCTGTGGGGACTACATCTCGGAATCCGACGAAACTCACAAAATCCGACAACTTATTCAATTACGAGTCCACCCATATCAATTTTATAAAATTTCGATAACAACTCGACCTCCAGATCTAAAATTTTTGTTCTTGAAAAGTTTTGCAAAAATCTTGATTTCTTCCATTTAAATCCGAAATAAATGACGAATATAACAATGGATTTATGAAATATAATTACTTTTGGATATAGAACACTTACCCAAGTTGAATTCGTGAAGAAATACTCAAAATCGCCAAAGAACCGTGCTCCAAAAATCCAAAACGAAATGAAGGAAATGACCATTTTTAGTCCTTAAATTTCTTCCCATCCATCATTAAAAGTCCATTTTCCGTCACTAAAAGTCCATTTTTTGTCACTAAAAGTGTCACGACCCGAAATTCCCACCTTCAGACTGTGATGGCGCCTAACATTTCACTTGCTAGGCAAGCCAACGTTAGAATAATATTATCTATTTTAAGATAATTTTAAATTTATTAATAACAAAGAAATACATGCGGAAGCAAAGTTTGAAATATAGTGAATAATCCATAAAAATAACGGTGTCTAAATACAATCCCAGAATTGGTGTCACAAGTGCACGAGCTTCTAGAATAATACAAATAAAGGTCTGAATAAAATAAAGTTGTCTGGAAATAAACATACAGCTAAAGTAAAATAGACGGGGACTTCAGAACTGCGGACGCCATGCAGTTATACCTCAAGTCTCCTCCGAGTAGCTGAAATTCGAGCAAGTCTATGGCACGCCACTGGGACCAACTCTGAAATCTGCACAAGAAGTGCAGAGTGTAGTATCAGAACAACCGACCCCATGTACTGGTAAGTGCTGAGCCTAATCTCGACGAAGTAGTGACGAGACTAAGGCGGTTCACATACATTAACCTGTACGCAATATTAATAACAACAACAAATAATAGAAATAAATCAGGTAACTCATTTATGATAATTGAAGCCAACTCAGCAGTCATAATCCATTATTATTTCACTCAAATCTGTTGCAGCGTGCAACCCGCTCTCACAATATATTCATATTCAATTCTGTTGCAGCGTGCAACCCGCTCTCCCAATATATTCCTTTTAATCAAGTCTGTCATATATTTATTTCAATCAAGTATATATATAGACTTTTAAGTAAGTCTATTGCGGCGTGCAATCCGATCCCCCAATATTGACTTTTAAATAAGTCTATTGCGGTGTGCAATCTGATCCCCCGATATTGACTTTTAAATATGTCTACTGCGGCGTGCAATCCGATCCTCCAATATTTTCATTTACCAATCAATTCTTTTAGAAGAAATTCCCCAACAAACGCAACAATTAATATAAAAATCATAAGACAACAATCATACAATAATTATGATTTAATTATGAAGCAACCAATGACAAATAACAATTATTATGGAAATCAGGGAGCAAATAGGTAGTTTAATATTTAATATGCTAAATGTCAAATAACAATTAAGGCACATAATTCAAATAACATGTAACAATTAATGCAGTAATTCAAGAATTAATATTTGACAAAGAATGAGAGAGAAATAATTATTATAATAATTAATTTATGATTAAAAATAATTTATGATTTTTCAAGTAAGCAGGCAAACAATTAATTTGACAACGTATAGACACTCGTCACCTCGCCTATACGTCGTTTACATGCAATTCACATAACAAACAATTTAAGGGTTCTATTCCCTCAAGTCAAGGTTAACCCCGACACTTACCTCGCTTTGCAAATTCCAATCAATTATTCAACCACAGCTTTTCCTTTTAAATTTGCTTCCGAAAGCTTCAAATCTATTCACAAACAATTCAATATATTCAATACTAATCATAGGAATTAATTCCATATGAATTTACAAATTTTCCGGATAAAAATCCAAAATTTATTAAAATATTCGTCAGTGGGACCCACGTCTCAAATCCCGAAAAAACTTGCGAAATCCGAACACCCGTTCCGATACGAGTTTCAACCATACCAAATTTGTCCAATTCCGATATCAAATAGACCTTCAAATATAAATTTTTCATTTTTGGAAAGTTTTACAAAAATTCCAATTTCTTCCATCTAAATCCGAAATAAATGATGAATTTAGACATGGAATTGTGAAATATAATCACTTTATGATAAAGAACACTTACCCAGTTCAAAGTCGTGAAAATCCCCCTTGAAATCGCCCAAATCCGAGACTCAAAACTCCAAAATTAGTAAAAATGGCTAAGACCCGATTTTATGTATTCTGCCCAGCATGTTCGCATCTGCGGTGCTTGGGCTCGCACATGCGAGCTCGCATCTGCGAAAAGGGGCTGCCAGGCGAGGTTCCGCATCTGCAGATAAAATGTCGCACATGCGACGTCCGCTTCTGCGCAAAAGGGCCCCACATGCGAAGGCCGCATCTGCGATGGAAGTCTCGCTTCTGCGAGCTCGCACCTGCGGTCAAAATTCCGCACGTGCGATTATACCAGAACCCAAATTTCAGATTTTTGCTTAAGTACAATTCATGTTTCGATTTCAATCTGTTTCACTCTCGGGGTACTCGGGATCCCGCTCGAATATACCAACAAGTCCCGTAACATAATACTGACTGACTCGGGGTCTAAAATCACATCAAACAACACTGAAATTACAATTCACACCCCGATTCGAACTTTGAGTTTTAAACTTTTAATTTGCAAATCTCATGCCAAAACATATTAAATGAATCTGGAATGAGTTTAAATTTGGCACACAAGTCATAAATGACATAACGGAGCTGTTCAAATTTCCAGAATCGGATTCCGGCTCCGATATCAAAAAGTCAACCCCGTGGTCAAACTTGGAATATTTAGCCTTTAAATTGCTAGTTCCGTTAAATGGTCATAACTTGAGCTAGGGACCTCCAAATTAAATTCCGGGCATACACCCAAGTCCCAAATCACAATACCGAGCTACCGGAATTTTCAAAACACTGATCCGGATTCGTTTGCTCAAAATATTGACCAAAGTCAACTTTGTTGAGTTTTAAAGCTCTATTTCCCATTTTAATCCATTTTTCACATGAAAACTTTCCGAAAAATTTTACGGACTGCGCACGCAAGTCAAGGAATGATAATGGCACTTTTCGAGGTCTTAGAACACAGAATTACTTATTAAATTTAAAGATGATATTTTGGGTCATCACATTCTCCACCTCTAAAACAAACGTTCGTCCTCGAACAGAGTTAGAGAAACAAAAATACCTGAGCTGGAGAAAAGGTGTAGATATTTACTCCGTATGTCCGACTCGGACTCCTAGGTAGATGCCTCTACCGGCTGACCTCTCCATTGCACCCGAACTGAAGGATAACTCTTTGACCTCAACTGTAGGACATGTCGGGCTAGAATAGCCACCAGCTCCTCCTCGTAAGTCAAATCTTTGTCCAATTGGACTGAGCTGAAATCTAACAAATGGGATGGATCACCATGATATTTCCGGAGCATAGACACATGGAATACCGGATGAACCGCTGATAAACTAGGTGGTAATGCAAGCTTGTAGGCTACTTCACCCACCCTTTCAAGAATTTCAAAGGGTCCGATATACCTAGGGCTCAACTTGCCCTTCTTTCCGAACCTCATTACACCTTTCATAGGTGAAACCCGGAGCAATATTCGTTCTCCAACCATGAATGCAATATCACGAACTTTACGGTCGGCATAACTCTTTTGCCTAGACTGAGCTGTGCGAAGTCGATCCTGAATAATCTTGACCTTATCCAAGGCATCATGTACCAAATAGGTACCCAACAATCGAGCCTCTCCCTGTTCAAACCAACCAACTGGTGATCGGCATCGCCTTCCGTATAATGCCTCATATGGAGCCATATTAATACTCGACTGGTAGCTATTATTATAAGCAAACTCTGCAAGTGGCAAGAATTGATCACAAGAACCTCCAAAGTCTATAACACAAGCGCGGAGCATATCTTACAATATCTGAATAGTGCGCTCTAACTGTCCATCTGTCTATGGATGAAATGCTGTACTCAACTCCACTTGCATGCCTAACTTACGCTGTACAACCCTCCAGAAATGTGAGGTAAACTGCGTACCTCGATCTGAAATAATAGACATGGGCACACCATGAAGGCGGATAATCTCACGAATATAAATTTCAGCTAACCTTTCTGAAGAATAGGTAACTGCCACTGGAATGAAATGGGATGACTTGGTCAACCTGTCCACAATGACCAAAACTGCGTCAAATTTTCTCTGAGTCCATGGGAGCCCAATAACAAAATCCATAGTGATACGCTCCCACTTCCACTCAGGAATTTCTAACTTCTGAAGCAAACCACCAGGTCTCTGATGCTCATACTTAACTTACTGACAATTCAGACACCGAGCTACATGTGCAACTATATCCTTTTTCATTCTCCTCCACCAATAATGTTGCCGCAAATCTTGATACATTTTAGCGGTACCTGGATGAATAGAATACCTGGAACTGTGTGCCTATTCGAGATTAATTCACGAAGCCCATCCACATTAGGCACACAAATACGGCCCTGCATTCGTAGAACTCCATCTTCCCCCACAGCAACCTGTTTAGCATCACCGTGCCGCACCGTGTCCTTAAGGATAAGTAAATGAGGATCATCATACTGCCTCTCTCTGATGCGCTCATATAAAGAAGACCGAGCGACTGTACAAGCTAGAACCCGACTGGATTTTGAAACATCTAACCTCACGAACTGATTAGCCAAAGTTTAAACATCTGTAGCTAATGGCGTCTCACCAACCGGAATATACGCAAGACTGCCCATACTCACAGCCTTTCTACTCAAAGCATCGGCCACTACATTGGCCTTTCCGGGGTGATACAAAATGGTGATATCATAGTCTTTCAACAACTCCAACCATCTTCTCTGCCTCAAATTAAGATCTTTTTGCTTGAACAGATACTAAAGGCTACGATGATCAGTAAATACCTCACATAAGACACCGTAGAGGTAATGCCTCCAAATCTTCAGCGCATGAACAATGGCTGCCAATTCTAAGTCATGAACTGGATAATTCTTCTCGTGAACTTTCAACTGCCCAATGCATATGCAATTACCTTGCCATTTTTCATTAATACTGCACCAAGCCCAATGTGAGATGCGTCACAATATCCCGTATACGATCCTGAACCTATGGGTAATACCAATACTGGCGGCGTAGTCAAAGCGATCTTGATTTTCTGAAAGCTCAACTCACACTCGCCTGACCATCTGAATGGAACACCCTTCTGGGTTAGTCTGGTCAATGTGCTTGCTATAGATGAAAATCCTTCCACGAACCGACGATAATAACCTGCCAAACCCAGAAAACTCCGGATCTCTGTAAACGAACTAGGTCTAGGCCAATTATGAACAGCCTCAATCTTCTTAGGATCCACCTTTATGCCTTTTGCCGATACAACATGTCCCAAAAAGGCAACTGAGCTGTAACGACCCGACTTATCGTATTAAGAATTTCTGCCCCGTTCAGTGACTTAAGGTTTCGAGTAGCCTCGCAATATGTATTATGACCCGCGTGTATGGTCGAGTTGGAATTACGGATGATTCGGAGTGATTTGGGACACCTACTCCCGAAGACGGAAGCTTAAGTTTTAGTATTTTGACTGTAGTCGGAAATGTGTGAAAATGACTTCGGAATGGAGTTCTGACGGTTCCGTTAGCTCCGTTGAGTGATTTTGGGCTTAGGAACGTGTCCGGAATATTATTTGGAAGTCCGTAGAGGAATTAGGCTTGAAATACCGAGAGTTTAATTTGGAAAGTTTGACCGGGGGATTGACTTTTTGATATCGGGGTCAGAATTCAATTCCGGAAATTGGAATAGGTCCGTTATGTCATTTATGACTTGTGAGAAAAATTGGAGGTCAATCGGACTTGATTCGATAGGTTTCGGCATCGAATGTAGAAGTTGAAAATTTCATAAGACTAAAGTTTCAAGTGAGTTCGCACAAGACCCAACTTTGAATGAGAATATCTACATATATATATATATATATATATATATATGGAGTTATGTGATGATCTACCTATAAAATAAAATATTTTTGAGTCTAGTTTCTAACGCTTCAAACCGTTCGTCATTCGGATATTCCTACAAGAAGTTATGATCAAATACCCAAAGGCTGTCCTGTAGCTCGCTCCAGAGTTCGCGAGGCCGGGTGTAAGACCAGGCTTTAGCCTGGCGAGTCACCCAAAATCTAGGTTTAACCAGGCTTTAGCCTAGCGAGGCCAGGTGTAATACCAGGCTTTAGCCTGGCGAGGCCAGGCCTATCGCCTGGTCCGGAATCTTTGGAGTATCCATTCTTCTATTGTTATAACTCGACCCAACTTCGATAAATAAGCCTTGAAGCTCATTTTGGAGCAAAAATATGATATTTTTAGAGAGAAGGGAGAGTGTTCTATAGAGAGGAAGAAGGTCAAGTACTTTGTTCATCAAGATCTTGTTCAAGCTTTGAAATCCAACAAGAAAATTTTAGAAGATCTTCACCCAAGAGGTAAGGTTCTAACCTCTAGTCTTCAATTTCGAGTTTGAGTAAAGATGGGTGATTAAGAGTATGATTCTTGGGTGTAATAGTATCATTTATACATATCAATAAGGTTTATGGAAAGATTGTTGAGTTCAAATGGGTATAAATTTGGTTGAAAATGGTTGAAATCTTCAAAGACTTTAATTTAAGATTTGGAAGTCAAGTTGTTATTGGAATTCGATAAAATTGGTATGGTTGAACTCGTATCGAAATGGGTGTTCGGATTTCATGAAAATCATGTCGGGTTCCGAGTTGACTTTTGTTGACTTTTTGGTATAAATTTTTAAGTTGACGTATTATTATCCGGAATTGTTTCTGATGAATTTTTAATGAAGTTATGCAATTAATTTGGATAGATTTGATCTGTCCGGAGGTCAATTGATTGTTTTTGAGTATTGTACACATTGTGTGGAGCATTTGATTATTTGCTGTGAAATTAATTGACTTTGTTGTAGCTTTGGAATTTGGTTGTGGCCATTGGGCAAATTGTGATATGAATTGATTTTTGTTATGCTGTTGTAATTTTCCGTGTAAATTGTTGTGTTATGTGAGTTGTTATTTTTGGTAGATAAGGGTGGCATTTCACCGTTGATATTATGTAGATATAAGGGTAGCATTTCACTGTTGATATTATGTGGTTATAAAGGTGGCATTTCACTGTTGTGTTTGTGGCTATTGATATTGTCTGGGCGGAGCGATAAGGGTGACTATAGGAGCGATAAGGGTGGCAATAGGAGCGATAAGGGTGGCTATTGTCACGGACGATATGTGATGATGTGGGGTTGTGGTGTTGAAAATTTTCATGTGATGTTGTGAATTTTCTTGTGTTTATTTTTATACCTTGTGCAACTTGTCTTGTTGTTAGTAAATTGATAATAATCTGATTTTGTTGAAATTTGGAGCCTGTGGCTATTGCCAGGCGCTTTATAAAATGAAATGTGGGCACGAGGTGTCGTGAATGGTGATATGAAATGGGGATATTGGCACGTGAATTGTCCGTGCAGTTATGATACAAAATGTGGGCACGAGGTGCTGTGATGAAATGATAATAATATTTGGCACGTGAATTTTCCGTGCAGTTGTGATAAGAAACGAGGGCACGAGGTGCCGAGCAAATATGATGATTTAATTATGGGCACGAGGTGCCCTGGAAATATGAAAATGGGCTGAGACCCGTATTTACGAAAAATATAAAAATTGGCTGAGACCCGTATTTCGATGATTTTGAAATGAGGTGTCACATGGTGACTTTTTAATTGAAAGAATTATATTCAAAATATTTACTTAGAAAGTATCATATAAAAGAATTGTATTTTGAAAGATATTTATTTGAGAAAATTATATTTGAAAGAGAATTATCTGGAAGAACTATGTGAAAGACATTTATTTGAAGGCTTGATTTAATTGAGTGTAATTGTGTTTATTAATTGCTGAGTGATATTATTGGTATTCCTGTTGTCTGTTGTGCATATCACTGGTTGTTTTATACTACCTTTATTATTATTTGTTTCCTATTATTTTTGTATATTATATTGCACAGATTTTTAGACTAGTGAGTGTCTTGATTGTACCTCATCTCTACTCCATTGAGGTTAGTCTTGATACTTACTGGGCACCGCTGTGGTGTGCTCACTCTACACTTTTGCACATTTTTGTGCAGAGCCAGGTATTGAAGATAACGGACTTGAGCAGAGTTTAAGCGGGATTGTAAGGATTCAAGGTAGAGCTGCTTGGTCGTCGCAGTCCCTTCGAGTCTTTTCATTTCATTGTACTATTAAATTGTAATCAAACAGTATTGTATGTTCGATCCTCGTGATCATTCCATGTATTCAGCTAGAGTTCGTGACTCAGTACTACCAGTCTTGGGAGGTTATATATTGTAATTATTTCCGCCGTTAGTTTTGGTTACTTATATAATAATTAAAAAAAATGGCTTCAAAAATTCAATGGAAATCGGCTTACCTAGTCTTAGAGACTAGGTGCCATCACGACTCTTGTGGTGGGATTTTGGGTCGTGACAAGTTGGTATCGGAGCTCTAAATTCATAGGTTCTACTAGTCACGAATGAGTCTAGTAGAGTCGTGCAGATCGGTACGGAGACGTCCGTGCTTATCTTCGAGAGGCTACAGAACTGTTAGAAAATTTCCATTTCTTTCATTCCTGTCGTGCGGAATTTGTTGAATTTGAAATTTGAACCTTTGTATCTCCATTCTCTCACAGATGGTGAGGACACGTGCTACTGGGTTAGCTGAGCAGGCATCCGCACATACTGCTAGGGCTGCAAGAGGCTGGGGCCGAGGTAGAGGTCGAGGAAGGGCATGTGCTGCGACTAGAGCATCTGTCAGAATAACAGTTGAGGAGCCACTAGTAGCTCCAGTTGGGGGACAAGTACCGGAAACACCTGTTGTTACCCCAAGGCTTTAGGAGACTTTAGCACAGTTCCTGAGTATGTTTGGTATATTAACTCAGGCGGGATTGATCTTTGTTGCACCAAATATTCCGCAGATTGGGGGAGTAGCTCAGGCTCTTATCACAACTCCAAAACAGCAAGTTCACGTTGGTCAGGTTTCGGGTGTAGTACCGGTATAACCTGTTATTCCAGTTCGGCCTGAGGTCAGGCCCGAGGCATCAGAAAAAGAACAAAAGAGACTTGAAAGGTTTAAGAAATATGATCCACCAACTTTCAGTGGCACAACTACAGAGGATGCCCAAGAATTTCTAGAAAGCTGTCACCGTATTCTTCGCACCATGGGTATTGTGGAAGTGAGCGGAGTTTCCTTTACCACGTTTCAACTGTCAGGCGCAACGTACCGGTGGTGGCAAATCTATGAAGAAGGTAGACCAGCCGATGCCACACCACCAACTTGGGCTCAATTTTCGGAAATGTTCTTGAAAGAATTTGTTCCCCAGACTCTCCGAGATGCGTGGCGCACAGAGTTTGAACGGTTACGTCAGGGCACTATGACAGTGTCAGAATATGCTATCAGGTTCAGTGAGTTAGCCCGTCATGCACCTATCTTAGTTCCTACAATCATAGAACGGGTCCGCAGATTCATTGAGGGGCTCGATTATGATATCAAAATATGCATGGCTTGAGAATTGCAAACTGATGCTTCATTTCAGTAAGTAGTGGAGATTGCAAGGAAGATTGAGGGTGTTTTGGGTGAGGAAAGGGGGTCTAAGAAGGCCAAAAGGTCTCGAAAATCTTGAGGGTTCAGTGGATTTTACTCTTCAGCTAGAACCCATTATAGCGGAGGCTCGAGCGGTCGGTCAGCTCAATCCGCACATCAGAATACTCGGAGTGCTCCAGCTTACAGTGCACCACCGACACAAGATTCTTACAGTGTATATTCCAGTTATCCGGTACAGACTCAGTACGAGCAGCCGCGACCTCAAAGGGGTTTGTTATGAGTGTGGTGATACTAGGCATATCATGAGAGATTGTCCCAGACTTGGGAGGGGTGGATTTCATCAGAACACTCCAGCTACAAGATTTATTCCAGTTGATACTCCACATGCACAGTCAGCTAGAGGTGGAGGACAGACGGGTAGTGGGCGCCTAAGAGGTGGAGGCCCGACCCGTCGATTTAATCACTATGATTTGGCTGAGGCCAATACACCAGATGTTGTCGTTACAGGTACGATCCTGATTTTATGATTAAGGACATTTTCCTTAATTTGATTCGGTTCTGAATATTGAGGTGAATCCTCCTATTATACTCCACTTATGGTGAGCTTCGTAAATTTGTGACCCACTTATATGTGTATCCTTGTTGGGATATTTAAAGATGTGAAACTGTGTCTGTCACTTTATTTTTGTGCACAATTGAGGGATATAAGTCTGAAAGAAAAAAAATTTATTATTTAATACAGTGGGTTTAATGTGTTTCGGAATAATTGATTCCAATTTTTATGAATTATACGCCCTACCGGTATGAGGGTTTATTATATGTTATGAAAATTGTTTATGAAGGATATGGAAAAGAATAAAGAAAGGAAATTAAAAAATTTAGTTGGCACAATGTGCAAAATACTTGTGACTCGGAGTTGAGGGCGAGATCCTCGCATTTAATATATGATGTGAAATATTTAAACCGGGCTGCAAGCCGTGATGGAAGTTATATAAGGACAAGGTCCTTGTGGTGAAATGTTTATGAGTTTAAAATTCTCCCTTGTGAAATTTAATTTGTGCAATAATATTAATAGGGAGTCATGCCTGTTAGGCTTATTTGATAATGCTTGTATATTTTCTATTCATATTCATCAATTTTTGTGCTGTAAATATTGAGTGTTAGCCTATGAGATGAGTGCCCATGTGGCGTTAAATGTGACTCATTAATCTGAGTAAGTAATCATGAGGTCTTCATGCCTCACGTTCTGTTGTCAGTATTGTGAAAATTCGAAACGAGGTGATGGTTAATATGAGATTAATTGATGATGTTGGAATTAATTATGAACAGATTTTTAAGACCAGAGATGTGGTGATGAGCATACATATGATGTGCTTAATATCCTGATATCATTATGATCAGGCAATGCTGAGATTAATGTTATTGATATATATCCTGTGTTATTTTGTTGGGTTGTGGATATGTTGTTAGGAGTTGTTTGGGTGTTACTCTGGAAGGTGGATAGGCTCAATTACAGGGGAGACTCTGCCGAAATTTCTGAAAAATTTGAGAGTTAGTAAAATTTGGGGGATTGATATTTACAAAGGAAGAGATAAATTATATTATGTGTTTGAAGGCGAATGATCCTAAGCAGGGAATAATGTAGCACCCCAGAGAAAGTTTTGAATTACTTCAACACTATTGAGGAAATTTATATGTGCATAGGCACGAGTTGCTATAGTTAGTTGAGACTAATACTGTGTGTTGTTGTGAGAATTCAGGCATTTTTGGAAATGATTGGAGAGTTAGGGATTTTGCTTTAAAGCTTATAAGAATGGAGAAATGAAATAATCTCAATTGAGATTGTGTTGTCGGACTCTTGTTAAATTGCGGGAATATAAAGTCACTCACAAGTATGTGTGCAAGAATATACAAAGTAATTTAAAGTCCTTAGAAAGATTCTTAGCACGTTCGAGGAAGAACGTTTATTTAAGAGGTGGAGAATGTAACGACCCGACTTGTCGTTTTAAGAATTTATGCCCCGTTCAGTGACTTAAGGTTTCGAGCAGCCTCGCAATATGTATTATGACCCATGTATATGGTCGAGTTGGAATTACGGATGATTTGGGACACCTAGTCCCGAAGACGGAAGCTTAAGTTTTAGGATTTTGACTGTAGTCAGAAATGGGTGAAAACGACTCCGGAATGGAGTTCTGACGGTTCCGTTAGCTCCGTTGGTGATTTTGGACTTAGGAATGTGTCCGGAATATTATTTGGAAGTCTGTAGAGGAATTAGGCTTGAAATACCGAAAGTTTAATTTGGAAAGTTTGATCGGGGGATTGACTTTTTGATATCGGGGTCAAAATTCAATTCCGTAAATTGGAATAGGTCCGTTATGTCATTTATGACTTGTGTGAAAAATTTGAGGTCAATCGGACTTGATTCGATAGGTTTCAGCATCGAATGTAGAAGTTGAAAATTTCATAAGACTAAAGTTTCAAGTGAGTTCGCACAAGACCCAATTTTGAACGAGAATATCTACATATATATATATATGGAGTTATGTGATGATCTACCTATAAAATGAAAGGTCTTCGAGTCTAGTTTCTAACGCTTCAAACCGTTCATCATTCGGACATTCCTACAAGAAGTTATGATCAAATAACCAAAGGGTGTCCTGTAGCTCGCTATAGAGCTCACGAGGCCGGGTGTAAGACCAGGCTTTAGCCTGGTGAGGCCAGCCAAAAGCCAGGTTTAACTAGGCTTTAGCCTGGCAAGGCCAGGCCTGTCACCTAGTCCGGAATCTTTGGAGTACCCATTCTTCTATTGCTATAACCCAACCCAACTTCGATGCCTTGAAGCTCATTTTGGAGCAAAAATCTGATATTTTTAGAGAGAAGGGAGAGTGTTCTAGAGAGAGGAAGAAGCTCAAGTACTTTGTTCATCAAGATCTTGTTCAAGCTTTGAAATCCAACAAGGAAATATCACAAGATCTTCACCCAAGAGGTAAGGTTCTAACCCCTAGTCTTCAATTTCGAGTTTGAGTAAAGATGGGTGATTAGGAGTATGATTCTTGAGTGTAATAGTATCATTTATATATATCAATAAGGTTTATGGAAAGATTGTTGAGTTCAAATGGGTATAGATAGGGTTGAAAATGGTAGAAATCTTCAAAGACTTTAATTCAAGATTTGGAAGTCAAGTTGTTATTGGAATTCGATAAAATTGGTATGGTTGAACTCGTATAGGAATGGGTGTTCGGATTTCATGAAAATTATGTCGGGTTCCGAGGGGCGAGTCCCACGTTGACTTTTGTTGACTTTTTGGTATAAATTTTTAAGTCGACGTATTATTATCCGGAATTATTTTCGATTAATTTTTAATGAAGTTATACAATTAACTTGGATAGATTTGAGCTGTCCGGAAGTCAATTCAAGCAAGAAGGCTATTTTTGGAATATCGACATAACTTCAAAAGGTAAGTGTCTTGCTTAACCTCGAGTGGGGAAAATTTTCTTTAGGCATTGAGTCTTATGTGCAACTTGGGTAATTGAAAACCATGTACGCGAGGTGACGAGTACGTACTTGGTTTATATGTTCAAATTTTAATGAGTTAAAGTCTTGAGCATATTGTGTAGTAAATTGGATAATTGTTGGCACATATTTAATCATCTACTTGTTGTGCCTAAACCCTTGTTGTTGACTCTTGTTTTATATGAAAATTTGATGTGATTGTTATTTGATTATTTATGAAATTTTTGTGAATTTGCTGGCTTGATAATTATTGAAATTTAATTTCATTTTTGATTTTTCTCCTCTGCAAATAATTAATTGAATGAGCTTAAGAAGAGGTGTTTATATAATTATTAAAAATTTGATCTTTTATTAAGATTTTGCTTTATGTTGAGTAATTTCTATCTCTATTGATTGTTTTTGAGTGTTGTACACATTGTGTGGAGCATTTGGTTATTTGCTGTGAAATTAATTGACTTGGTTGTAGCTTTGGAATTTGGTTGTGGCCATTGGAAAAATTGTGATATGAATTGATTTTTGTTATGTTGTTGTGATAATTTTCCGTGTAAATTGTTGTGTTGTGTGAGTTGTTATTTTGGGGAGATAAGGGTGGCATTTCACCATTGATATTATATGGTTATAAGGGTGACATTTCACTGTTGTGTTTGTGGCTATTGATATTGTCTGGGCGGAGCGATAAGGGTGGCAATAGGAGCAATAAGGGTGGCTATTGTCAGGGACGATATGTGATGATGTTGTGAATTTTTTTGTGTTTATTTTTATACCTTGTGCAACTTGTCTTGTTGTTAGTAAATTAATAATAATCTGATTTTGTTGAAATTGGGAGCCTGTGGCTATTGCCAGGCGGTTTATAAAATGAAATGTGGGCACGAGGTGCCGTGAATGGTGATATGTAATGGGGATATTGGCACGTGAATTATCCATGCAGTTGTGATATAAAATGTGGGCACGAGGTGCTGTGATGAAATGATAATAATATTTGGCACGTGAATTGTCTGTGCAGTTATGAAATGAAATGACGGCACGAGGTGCCGGGCAAATATGATGATATAATTATGGGCACGAGGTGCCGTGAAAATATAAAAATGGGTTGAGACCCGTATTTTGATGATTTTGAAATGAGGTGTCACATGGTGACTTTTTAATTGAAAGAATTATATTCAAAATATTTATTTGAAAGGATTTTTACTTAGAAAGTATCATATAAAAGAATTGTATTTTGAAATATATTTATTTGAGGAAATTGTATTTGAAAAGATTTATTGAAAAAATTATATTTAAAAAAAATAATTATTTGAGCGAATTATATTTTAATTGAGTGTAATTGTGTTTATTAATTGCTGAGTGATATTAATTGTATTCCTATTATCTGTTGTTCATATCACTGGTTGTTTTATACTGCTTTTATTATTATTTGTTTTCTATTATTTTTGTATATTATATTGCACAGGTTTTTAGACTAGTGAGTGTCTTGACTGTACCTCGTCTCTACTCCATTGAGGTTAGTCTTGATACTTACTGGGCACCGATGTGGTGTGCTCACTCTACACTTCTGCACATTTTTGTGCAGAGCCAGGTACTGAAGATAACAGACTTGAGCAGAGTTTAAGCGAGATTGTAGGGATTCAAGGTAGAGCAGTCCCTTGGAGTCTTTTCATTTCATTGTACAGTTAAATTGTAATCAAACAGTATTGTATGTTCGATCCTTGTGATCATTCCATGTATTCAGTTAGAGTTCGTGACTCAGTACTACCAGTCTTGGGAGGTTGTATATTGTAATTATTTCCGCTTTTAGTTTTGGTTACTTATATAATAATAAAAAAATGGCTTCAAAAATGCAATGAAAATCGGCTTACCTAGTCTTAGAGACTAGGTGCCATCACAACTCATGTGGTGGAATTTTGGGTCGTGACATGAGTCTAACCAAAACTCACATTTTGAAAATTTGGCATATAACTGATTATTCTTCAAGGTGTGAAGCACACTTCGAAGATGCTGCTCATGCTCCTCTCAACTGCGGGAGTAAATCAAGATATCATCAATGAATACAACCACAAAAGAATCCAAATAAGGCTTGAACACCCGATTCATCAAATCCATAAATGCTGCTGGAGCATTTGTCAACCCAAATGACATCACTAGGAACTCGTAATGCCCATACCGAGTCCGAAAAGCTGTCTTAGGGACATCAGATGCCCTAATCTTTAACTGATGGTAACCAGATCTCAAATCAATTTTCGAAAATACCTTGGCACCCTGAAGCTGATCAAATAAGTCATCAATTCTTGGCAGCGGATATTTGTTTTTGATAGTGCCCTTATTCAATTACCGATAATCTATACACATCCGCATAGAGCCATCTTTCTTCTTTACAAATAATACTGGTGCACCCCAGGGCGAGACACTGGGTCTAATGAATCCCTGATCAAGCAAGTCGTGTATCTGCTCTTTCAATTCTTTCAACTCTGGCGGGGCCATACGGTATGGTGGAATAGAAATGGGCTGAGTGCCCGGAGACAAATCAATACAGAATTCAATATCTCTGTCGGGTGACATCCCTAAAAAATTTGCAGGAAATACTTCCGAAAATTCACGAACAACTGGAACTGAGTCCATAGAAGGGACATCCGCACTGGGATCGCGAATATAAGCCAAATAGGCTAGACACCCTTTCTCTACCATACGCCGAGCTTTCATATAAGAAATATCCCTGCTGGCAGAATGGCCAGAAGTTCCTTTCCACTCTAACCGAGGTAACCCCGACATAGCTAGGGTCACTGTCTTGGCATGACAGTCCAATATAGCATGGTAAGGAGACAGCTAATCCATACCCAAAGATGACATCAAAATTTGCCATATCAAGAAGTAGAAGATCCACACTGGTCTCAAGATTACCAATAGTAACCACACACGAACGATAGACATGATCTACTACAACAGAGTCTCCCACCGGTGTAGATACACACACATAAGCACTCAGAGAATCACAAGGCACAACCAAATATGAAGCAAAATAGGAGGACACATAGGAATAAGTAGATCTTGGATCAAATAGAACTGAAGCATCTCTATGGCAAACTGGAATAATACCTGTGATCACACCATCATATGACTCAGCCTCAGGCCTAGCTGGAAAAGCATAAAATCGGGGCTGGGCCCCAACACTCTGAACTGCATCTCTGGGACGGCCTCTAACTGGCTGGCCTCCACCTCTAACGGTCTGACCTCCACCTCTAATGGCCCGACCTCCACCTCTAATGGCCTGACCTCCACCTCTAACTGCCTAACCCCTACCTCTAGCTGGCTGAGCAGGCGGTGAAGCAACCGGTGCCGGTATGATGGCATGAGAATCTTGCCGAGATCTGTTACTTGCCAATTTAGGGCAATACCTCCTGATGTGACCAATGTTCCCACACTTATAACACCCATCATGATGCCATGGCTGCTAAAGCTGAAGCTGACACAGATGGGCCGGATAACCACTGTAGTAACTCTGGAGTGGTGGTGCATTGATAGGAGCTGAATGTGCACTGAATACTGGCTGCCCAGTGTAAGGCATAATAGGACCGTGACTCCCTGAAGCACCGGGAGATACATGAAGTGCTGAATGAAATGGTCTGGGAGGATGACCCCTACCAAAATTACCCCGGCCTCCAGACGAGGCACCACTGTAACCACCGAACTGACGAGGCCTCTTATCGGACCTCTGCCCTCTTTCCTGTGCAAGAACAATCTCGATCCTCCTTGTGAAATTAGCAGCCGCCTGAAAAGAAATCTTACTTCCGGTCTCCTTGGCCATCTGAAGTCTGATAAAGTGAGTGAGGCCTTCAATGAACCTCCTCACTCTCTCTCCCTCCGTAGGTAGTAAAAGGAGAGCATGACGGGCCAAATCCACAAAACGGGACTCATACTTAGTAACAGTCATACTGCCCTGTTGTAGACGCTCGAATTGCTTGCGGAATTCCTCTCTCAGTGTGATAGGGAGGAACTTATCCAGAAATAGCTGAGAGAACTACTCCCAGGTAAGTGCAGGCGATCCGGCTGGTCGGGTCAATGTGTAATCTGTCCACCACCTCTTGGCAGAACCCGCCATCTGGAATACCGCAAAATCAACTCCATTGGTCTCAACTATACCCATGTTTCGCAGCACCTCATGGCAGCATTCAAGATAATCCTGTGGGTCCTTAGAAGGTGTACCACTGAAGTGAACTGGAAAGAGCTTAGTGAACTTATCCAATCTCAATAAGGCCTCAAAAGACATGGCGGGCCTATCACCGGTCTGTGCTACAACAACTGGCTGAACTACCCCAACTGGCAGGGATGCTGGAGCCTGATTCTGGGGAGCCATCTACTCCGGAGTGGGAGTAGTGGGAGTTTGTGCTCCTCCCCAGCCTTTGAGACGGCTGGTGCCACTGGAAATGTACCATTTCGAGCCACGCCATCCATAAGACTTACCAAACGGACTAGAGCGTCCTGATGTAATGGAGTGGCTATGAATCCTTCCGGGACCTGAACTGGTCCAACTGGGACCTTATCCTGAAGGTCTACCTGAGGTTCTGCAACAGGTGCAGTTGCTCGAGCTCTGGACTGAGCTCTACCTTGGCCTCTAGCACGACCTCTACCTAGACCTCTACCCTTGGCCATAGTTGCCACTGGGGGTTCTGGTCCCTGTCAATCGGTAGAGGTATTACGTGTTCTCACCATCTGTGAGAGAATAAGAGTAGAATGGTTCAATCATCGATGATAGAATAAAATCGCACGACAGAATAAGAAAGAAGTGATATTTTTCCTAAACTTCGTAGCCTCTGAGAGATAAGTACAGACGTCTCCGTACCGATCCTTCAAACTCTAGTAAGCTTGCTCGTGACTCGTGAGACCTATGTAACCTAGTGCTCTGATACCAACTGTCATGACTCGAAATTCCCACCTTCGGGTCGTGACAAAAAGTCCACACCAGAACTTGCTTGCACTAGCAATTATTATTTTTACTAAAAAAACTCTAACTCCATCATACGAACTCGGAATTCGACGATTCTTGTTCCTATGAGTCACAAATAATAATACAAACCTAATCGTTCAATCGAAATTCAATGCGGAGCTCATTTGCTCAATGCGATACTAATTTTGCTCGTTAATCAATTAACTCATGTTTTGCGCTAAAAACCCAATCGCGACTTGATGAAATTAGACCAAACTTTCCACATCACTCCTATAATTCATTATCAAATTCCCGAAAGTCTCAAAATGGAATTTCGATCTCTAGAATTAAAAATAGACCTTTGGATCATTACATACTTATGCTGAAAACATCAAACTCTTCCCCGACATCCTGTAGTATATCAAACATAACTTCTTGTAATCAACTCCAACTACCAAACGGTTTAAATTTCTGCAAACTAGATACAAAGGGCTACAACTTTCTTTTTTTTCATCGCCCAACTCCTTATAGATTGCGAGATATAAGCTCCCAAAGTCAGCCCTGTGCAGCAGAAATTTCAGGCGATGCACACTGCTGTAGCCAAAATCTGCAGTACCAGCTTCAGACAATCGATCATAACTCTTTGTACAAATTTATAAATGTCCGAATAATGAATGGTTTATCATTCTGGAAACTAAAATCAAAGGGCTACAACTTTCATGTTTTGATAATTTTCATATTCCTTATAGATTTCGAGATATAAGCTTCCAAAATAAGCTCTGCGTATCAGAAATTTCGCACATTGCTATAAAATAAATCAGCAGTTAAAAATGATCCGAAACCACTCCGAGACTCACCCAAGGCCCTCGGGACCTCAACCCAATATACCAACAAGTCCTAAAATATCATATGAACTTAGTTGAAACCTCAAATCACATAAAATAATACTAAAACCACGAATCATACCCTAATTCAAGCTTAAGGAACTTAAGAATTTCCAACTTCTACATTCGATGCCGAAACCTATCAAATCAATTCCGATTGTCCTCAAATTTTGCACACAAGTCATAAATGACATAATGGATCTATAAAAAATTTCAGAACTGGATTCCGACTCCGATATCAAAAAATCAACTCCCCGGTCAAACTTCTCAAAATTTCAACTTTCGCCATTTCAAGCAAAATTTCACTACGGACTTCCAAAATAATTTCAGATACGCTTCGAAGTCCAAAATCTCCATACGGAGCTATTGGAATCATCAAAACTCCATTTCGGGGTCGTTTACACATAATTCACTATCCGGTCAATTATTTTAACTTATGCTTCCAAAATAAGAATTATTCTTTCAATTAAATCCTGAATCATCCGAAAACCATACTTGACCACCCTCGCAAGTCATAATACATATTTCAAAGCTGCTTGAGACCTTAAGCTACCGAACGAAACATAAAATCTTAACACGATAAGTCAGGTCGTTACAATATATATATAAACAGAGATGTGTTGGCACCTCTCTTTAGCCACCAATAGTATTACTTACATGCAAGTGCATCATAGATTATGGAAGTTTTGTGGTTGATAATACACATTAAAATTCAAAATAGAGGTCTAAATATTTGAAAAAGAATAAGCAACCTTGAGAAAGCATCAAGGCCTACTAATAGTGTTATGACCAATGAATATACGTACAAAAACAAATGGCCAAAGAGTGTCACCTCCAGCATCACCAACCGGAGGTTTTAGAATTAGAGATATGCGACGATACAAACTATATATATATATATATATATATATATATATATATATATATATATATATATATATTACTCTATTCGTAATTGTCTTACACACAATAAAAATTCGTAATTTTTCATATATCTTACTCTATTGGTGTTAATATTTTTAGTTATTCAAATTATCTAAGAAATATAACAAGCAGAATGTATTTGTAGAAAGATATAAACTTAAAATAGACAAAGTTGTGTAAACGTGAATTAATGTAGGATATCTAACAGATATGTTTAGAGGACGACAATGCATTTACGATTGATTCATTAGCATATTGCCAGTTTAATGGCTTATTAATGGCTTACATTAACAAAATGTGTTAGAATTAAAAAAAAATGCTCTCTACTTTTTAATTGTCAATTTGCGATCATAATAATATCATGAAAAACATTTTAATAGTCAGAACACATGTAAAGCTAGATGACTTTTTCTACCCTTAAAACACTCCCTCCTTTACAATACTAGCATGAATTAAAGATTAAGCATAGCATTAATGAGACAAAGCACCAATCACGAAATCTATTTTTATCCTTATTAATGGGTAAAGACTTTTAGAATCTTTCAAAAATCATAATTAGAATAATTAGTGCGGATATAATAAATTATATAGTGAATATAATACAATATACTGAAATTATACAATTGAAATATTTGGGGAGTTTATTTAAGTGAATCATATTTGAAATTGTACATTGGGTATAAAAATTATATTAAAATTATACTATGGATATCATAAATTTTATAAAAATTATATTGTGAATATAATAAATTATATTGAAGTTATATTGTGAATATAATAAATTATACTAAATTATATTGTGATACTCGTGGAAGTTATCTATGGCCCTATGAAGAGTGAATCGAATCATACTGAAATTATACTAATGGATATTTTGAAGACAAAATACATAAAAGTTTTATACCTAAACACAATTAGATAACCAAAATATACCACAGATTTTAATTATGTTTAGGTATAAAAATGGTATGTGCTAATTCGTCTTAAAAACATGGATATTTTATTTATTTAATTGTCTTTAGGTATAAATATGGTATGCACTTTATCTGCAACTTGATTAACATTTACTTGCGTTAGGTATAATACTTGGGTGTGAAAATGGAAGATATGGATGCATACAGATATATATGTATAATATACTTAATATATATTGTACATTATATTAAGAGGCTATTGGAAAAGAATATAGAGAGAAATTCATTTGTAGCCATCCGGTGAAAACTAATGACAACTGATAGCCACAAAATAAAGTATACAATTCGTATCCCAAAAATAATTATAAGGGTTAGCAAGTGAAACCTAGAAAACGAACGAGAGACTCTGGCTCTTCAATGGAACCATAATAGTTGCTAGCCCAACCTCTAGCTTAACTTTCTTTTAAAATTAATATTAGTAGTTAAAAAATTCGAAATCTCGCCAAATCACCCCCAAAATCCTTCATATCTAATGAAATCCCCGTAAAAAATAATGCTTTCAGCCCCTAAATTCCATCAAACCCAACTGTCTTCTCCACAACCACCAAAATTCTTCCTATTATACACAAATTACAATCCCCTTTTTAACTTTTACGAAGAATTTTAAATTTTTAGTGATCCAATTTAGAAAAATATAATATTACATAAGAAAAAATACCCATGATATAAGAAGAAGAAAAAGAAGAAGAAAATGAAGAAGAAGAAGAACAACAGCAACAACAATAATAACAACAACAACAAGGTAATGTGTAATGAAACGACCTGACCGGTCGTTTTGAGCTCTAACATGTCGTTCGACCATTTGAGGCCATGAGCAGCTTCACTTCAGGTATTATGACTCGTCCGTGTGGTCGGAATTGAACTTCGAGGAGTTCAGAGTTGATTTGGTGAGAAAATTCTAAATTCAAAAGCTTTAAGTTGGAAGAATTGACTAAGGGTTGATTTTGAGTAAATGACCTCGGAATCAGGATTTGAAGGTTCCAGCAGGTTTGTATGATGATTTTGGACTTGGGCATATATCCGGATTGGGGTTTGGATGACCCGGAAGTATTTCGGCGCTTATTACGGAAGGTTGCCATTTGGAAGAATTTCATAAATTTGGGTTGAAGTGCATTTCCGTGTTATCGATGTCCGTTTGAAATTCCGAGTCTAGGAATAGCTCCGTATGGTGATTTTGGTATTAGGAGCATGTCCGTATATGAATTTGGAGGTCCGTAGGTCATTTCGGGTTCATTTGGTGAAAGTTAAAACTTTGAAGGTTTTTGAAAAGTTTGACCGGGAGTGGACTTTTTGATATCGGGGTCGGATTCCGATTTCGGAAGTTGGAGTAGGTCTGTAATGTCAAATGTGACTTGTGTGCAAAATTTGAGGTCAATCGGACGTGATATGATAGGTTTCGACATCGATCGTAGAAGTTGAAGTTTCAAAGTTACTAAGTTTGAATTGGAGGGTGATTCGTATTTTTAGCGTTGTTGGATGTGATTTAAAGGCTCGGCTAAGTTCGTATGACGTTTTAGGACTTGTTAGTATAATTGGTTGAGGTCCCGAGGGCCTCTGGTGGATTTCGGATGGTAAACAGATCGAGTTTGGACTTGGAGGAATGCTGGAGCTGTTGTGATCTGGTGTAACCACACCTGCGAGGTTTTGGCCGCAGGTGCGGAGCTGCAAAAGCGGCCAGGAGGTCGCAGAAGCAAAACGGGAGTGGGGGACTGTGTCCGCAGGTGCGGACGATTTGCCGCAGAAGCAGATGCGCACCTGCGGGGAGTTTAGCGCATAAGCGGGCTGGGCAGGTGGGGGACTTACGCAGAAGAGGAACATTTTGCCACACCCGCGGAACCGCAGAAGTGGTCCAGTGAGTGCAGGTGCGGAGATCGCCTAGACAAAATACATAAGTTAGCCCAATCGGGTTTTGGCTCATTTCATCTCTTTTCTCTCGTTGGAGCCAGCCTTGGGGCGATTTTGGAGTGCCATCTTCATCAGCTATTATGGGTAAGTGATTTCTTCACATTGTGAGTTAAATACATGACTTTTATATGGATTCAAGCATGACAATTTGTAGAAATTTGGGATAATGAAGAAAAACCTAGAAATTGGTATTTTTGAATTTTGACCACGAAATTGGACATGGAATTTGGAATGAATTATATATTTGAGTTCGTGGGGTTATGCGTAATGTTTATCTTAAAAACAAATTTCGAAATCCGGGCACGTGGGCCCGTGGGTGATTTTTATCGACTTTTCGAGCGGAGTTGGAAATTATTGTAAATTGAATTATAATGAGTATTAGAGTATATATTTATGGATTTGCACCTTTATTGACTAGCTTTGCAGCGGTGGGTATTGGTTTGAGTTGTTGGAAAGGTTCTGGAGCCGATTATGGAATTTCGGAGCGAGGTAAGTCTCCTTTCTAGCCTTGTAAGAGCGAATTAACCCCATAGGTGAATCAAATTATTATGTGCTTCTATTTGTGGGGGTTACGTACACACGAGGTGACGAGATTCCGTACGTAGCTACTATTATGCTTATGTCCGGGTAGTGTAGGACCCATATCATATTGTACTTCCGATGTTTGCGCCCTACTTGTTAATTTAATTGTTTAAAATATTTAGAAACTCGATAAAGGAATTGTAAAAAGGTTAAACTTTATTTACTTGACCGTTAAATGAGAAATTGTAATTCTTGGAATAGTTGCCCCTTAATAAATCTTGAATTGGTTGTTTAATGTATTTTCTCTTTTGTGGAGCGGGCCAAATGCCTCGGTAGCAGATATATGCATTTATGGTTCGTGCCGTTTGACCCTCGGCAGTGCATAGTTTAAATATTATGTTGGATCGGGCCGTACGACCTCGGCATATTTTGCGCATGATAAATATTTGGAACCCTTCTTATAATTGATGTTGCTTTCTTTGGCTTGGGATATAAATTGTTATATGACGAGAATAAGTTTGGAAAAATTTCCTATTAATAAAAGAATTGTCCACTCGCTTTTGTTATTTAGTTTACAGCTATTTCATACAATCCATGCTTAAGTATAATATCGGTATTTATTGTTAGCCCATTGTAAGTGTTTGAGTCGACCCCTCGAAACTACTTCTTCGAGGTTAGGCGGGATACTTATTGGGTACGCTTTGATTTACATACTCATACTACACTTGTTGCACATTTTTATGCAGGTACATATATGTCTAGTGGCCTTGTGGGTGTAGAGGCACGGTTATTGCGAGGATTTAGGTGAGCTGCATTCTATACTACGATTTGCAGCCAGCAGAGTCTCCTTCAGAGTATTTATATTTTTCCTATCCAATTTATATTTCGGACAGATGCTGTATTTTATTTTACTTCCTAGTTGATGCTCATGCAGTTGTGACACCGGGTTTTGGGATGATTATGGGTTGTTTGATATTGAAATTGTGAAAAATATTTTTATTTACTCTGTAAAGCCCATCTTTTATTATAAAATTGAAGGAAATTGTGATTTCAAATACTAAAATAAGTAATAAAGTTAATTCATTATTATTGGCTTGTCTGACAGCGGTGTTAGGCGCCATCACTGCCCATAATAGATTTTGGATCGTGACAATATGGTATCAGAGCACTAGGTTTACTTAGGTCTCACGAGTCATGAGCATGTCTAGTAGAGTATTACGGATTGGTGCAGAGATGTCTGTACTTATCTTCGAGAGGCTACTGGGTTGTTAGGAGCACTTCCCTTCTTGATTCCTCATCGTGCAGCTTGATTCCTTGGAGGCTTATGCCTTCATTTCGTTCCTATTCAATATTATGCGACGTGAAGCGCTTGTTATAAATTTGGAATCGAGGAATTTTAATGGTACTGCAAATATGGTGCGGGATGTTTCTCCCTGCATATTTGTTTGGGCTATTGTCGTCGCCTTGCGGAAGGCCGTTCTATCATTTCAGCTCAATATCAGTATTGCCTATGGTTTGAGAGTTGGCACTCATTGTTCTGATGATTCGTGCGTTGCTATCGCATAGTGTTGGTGTAATGGTAGGGTTCTTATCTATGGATCGCAACAGTAAATGACTTGATAGAGGGACTTCTCATTTCACGGCTTAGAGGATTCAACATTTAGTTCCGGCGGAGGAGAGGCAATCGGACTACAAACGTTCAGGTTTGGGTTGATGGAGTAACGAGACTTGGTATTTCAAGCGCGGTGGAATTTTCATCTGTGATGTGGTGTCGTCGTTCTGGATTGGATGCGCTAAGTTCGCTAGTGTTGTTGTCTTCTTCAATTCGCCTTCGAGGCGGTGGTATTGTGAAATGGTGCCGGAGAAGCAGTTGTCAGAAATAACGTGGAGTAGCAATTTTAGAATTGAATCGGAGTTTCTGGTGTTGATGGCTCGAGAAAGATGATCTTCGGAAAGGTTTTAAGTTGGTAGCGATCGATTGGTTCAAGTGCTATAGAGATAGATTTTGATTTAAGGCAACAACTGGGCAGCGAAGGATGAGGAAGGACATGTGGGAGGTGTCTTGCGGTGGTTAAAATTCTAGAAGGCCAAGTGTGAGAAACAGAAGTCGAGTAGTTTCTTAAAAGAGGGGGTTTGACCAAACTGGGAGAGTGGCAGAGTAGCATATGGGTTCTGTAGTAGGATAGCTACACGCCTTGGGGAACATTTAGAGTGATTTAGGATACATGGTGGACAGTGACTAGGACTACGAACTAATTTGGAATATTGGCTACTACTAAGGAAGGTTGGATACGATAGGAGGGAGTTGCTTAATATAAAGAGGGAGGCAACATGACTTGGATTGGAATGTATCATCACACCTTTATTTGATGTCAATGGGGAGTGAACGGACTTGTACAGCTGGTGAATGAGCACGGGCTCAGGAGGGTTTATTGGTTTCGTAGTAATTGCACTCGGTGCAACGTCGTTGAAAGAGGTCGGCATGGAATTTCTACAGGTGGGATATCTTCTGTGAGCCGGTTAGCGGTTGCATGGTGTTGATGAAGCTTCTACGAAGAATTTTACTGGCTATCCGGTAATAGGTTGAATATGTAAATGTGGCTAGTGATTAAGAGCGTTCATGAAATGGTTAACAGGAAGATTTCGAGGAATTTGGCGGGTCGATTGCGCGAGGTAATGTCAGTAAGGAAGAAGGAAACTTGTTAGGTTCCAGGGTCATGTAATGGTAGCTTCAAGCTAAGTGGGAGAGCCCCATCGCCTAAGATTAGATTGCATGGTTGTCTACTTGTGAGGTTTGTGGTTATCGACATATTGGTGGGTTGTTACAACTAAGGAAAGAGAACATCATTGGTGATTTGAGCCAAGGATTTGAGGAATGTGTGCTACAATTGGCCTTATCGATTCATGTTTAGGCTTTGGGAAGACTCGGAGTTTATGCTTCGTATAGACGTGATGTACAAGGAAAGTGAGTCACCCGAGTGCTTCTTTGAGAAGGTGTTCATGTGCTAGCAGGGCCTTGGAGTTTGATCATAATTGGGAACAAGTCAGAGTAGGTGACTCTCAACAATGGTTCTAGTGGGTTCAAAAAAAAATCAAAGTGCGATGCCTAAGGATTTTGAGCCTGTAGTATGGTTAGGTATTGAGATTTTGGAGTGGATTATGAAAAGTGGATTGGATTGATCTACATTACCTTCAGTCTGTGGTGTGGCATTGGAGGAATAAGAGAAAATAACTTCTGATTCATATAGGGTTTTTCAGAATGGGTGTACCAGTTGAAGATACGAATATGCGCATAAGGAAGGTATGAGATGGTTCGTGGGTTTTGGAGATAACGTGGTCTCATGAAATAAGGTCACTCAGGATGAGTGCAGATTTGGGTTCATGATGTTTTGAATGGAGCTATTATTATTTCTAAGGCAAGCCCCGAGTAAATTAGAATAAGTGGCTTGGTTGGTAATGGTTGAATCAGCACGGTTATGGCAGTGACCAGTTTCTCCAGCGTGAAGTTATACATGTAGTTTGTGGTTGTAAACTTGGGCTTGAGCGCCACCACAACTTGGTTGATTTGGGAGGTATTCGATTCGTATGGCTTTGTTGTGTAAAGGGATTTTCGGAAGAGTTATGGCAGTTTAGATCATGACATGAGGTTGTATTTTCTACGGTTTGGGAATTTAGTTGCGTGTTGCATTGGTTCTTCTGAAATGAGCTAAGTAAAAGGTTTCTATATGATGAAGTGTTTATTCTATTAGTAGATCAGGGGTTATTATAGAATTCTGGTACTCTCACGTATTAGCATGTTAGGTGCAGTGAATGGCATGGGAATTTGGAAGCCGAGGATCAAGGTTGAGGTTCGGTGCTGACAAGAATTTCACGAGCTCGGATGAGCAGGGAAGAATTCATATGTTTAGAGTAAGCTGGTATTGTCTTTAGCGTCTCTTGAGATCAGTGTCCTGTGTAAGAGGCTTTGTGTACTCATTTGCGGCTACAGCATTAGTGTGGCCGGTGGTATGGATGTGCAGACTTGTTATCTGGTGCGGAAGGTCGTGGGAGCATATCCCATGGGAAGACTGTATAAGTATGACATGTAGTCACTTAATTGATTAAAGATTGAAACCAAGTATGGAGATTTGGTACTATCGCTAATGTGAGAGTTTAGGCATGAAAGGTGCTCTGTTCAGTTGGTTGTGAATTGTGGAAGTTTGTTCCAGATTCGACGGCTGTTCTTGTGTCATGGGAAAAAGGTCATTGTGGATCCTTGAGAGGCTAAATGCCCAAGCATGGTATGATAAGAATCGGTTTGAGGTCCGTTGATGGGTCCAAATGTGAATGTGTACTCTACATCATCCTGGGTGTGTTCATTCAACATAGCATTCCTTATGGAGGAGTATTTGGGCGTGGGATGTTAATTTCGTCGCCAGCTATTTCATGTAATACTCTATTATGCCATGTGGGTCGTGAGACGACTCGATTATTTGTACAATGTGTTGAGGTCCCGCGTAGCGGTGGTGTTATGTGAGCAGCATGGCTCTCAAGATGTAAATCATATATCGCACTTTAGTTGTGCTTGAGTTTTATAGCATATGACGCTACCCGTCTCCCCAGGATTTGTATTATGCACTTCGTGTACTTGTGGTTGATATTCAGGTATTTTGTAGGTATAAAAATTTCTGGCTTGATGGGTATTTCCCTATTTATTATTATGTGAGAATTGGGTGGCACACCGCCACAGAGATGTTGTTTGGATCGGGTTGCACGCCGCTATGGGTATCGTGGTTGAATCGGGTTGCACGCCGCAACGAGTATCATGGTTGGATCGGGTTGCACGCCGCAACGGTATCATGTGTAGATCGGGTTGCACGCCGCAATAGTATGATGTTGAGTACAGTTCCCCATATATATTCTTGTGTGTTTTGTTTCTCGTTTTTTAGGAAGGTTCATAACATCCCTTCGGTTGTTTAATTAGTTACGTGGGTTGAGTAGTTCTTTTCAGAGTTCGTTTGTCTTATGTATCACATTCGAGTTTGTAGCTGGTTGGCACATTGTGGCATCATATGAGATTTTTGGCAGCGTCTGAGGTGGCTTATTGCCTGAGCAGCTTATATTGGGTGAGACGAGATTAATGGACTTGGGATCAGTGCGATCAGATTTATATGAAGCGTATTATAGAGCAAATACCGTTATTTGGTTCATAATGAGGTAATGGTCCTTGTCCAGCGGAGAAACTTAAGGTTTTGTTGACTCGGCAGTTGGTATGAATTTCTACACATCTCTTCCGTATTGACAGCATTTCAAGAGTTGGAACAAGACTTATATGTGTTATGAGGTGTGTTGTTAGCATCAGATTCATAGGATTTCGGCTATTGTCATCAGAGGATGTTATTATGGTCATGTGAATAATGCGGTGCATGGTGTGAATTCAGTGAGAGTATACAATCATGTATTGGTACATCGTGTAGTGATTGAAATGGTGTTCGTATGTTGGAAGCAGGCCTAGTAGAGAATTTCAGATGTTGGAATTTGGCTCTAAGGCTTATTTTCCTAAATAAAGGGGAGGATCTTCAGATTTGCTCGAGCTAATGTGCTCAACTGAGTTGTGGTAGCACGGGTAGGTGCACGAGGTGTTAAATAGTGATTTCAGACAACTCCAGAGCAGTTATTAACACGTTCGAGGACGAACATATGTTTTAGTGGGAAAGAATGTAATGACCCGACCGATTGTTTTGAGCTCTAGCGCGTCGTTCGGCAGTTTGAGGCCATGAGCAGATTCACTTCAGGTATTATGACTCGTGCGTGTGGTCAGAATTGAATTTCGGGGAGTTCGGAGTTGATTTGGAGAGAAAATTCTAAATTCAGAAGCTTTAAGTTAGAAGAATTGACTAAGGGTTAATTTTGATTAAATGAACTCGGAATCGGGATTTGAAGGTTCCAACAGGTTTTTATAATAATTTTGGACTTGGGCGTATGTCCGGATCGGGTTTTGGATGACCCGGGAGTATTTCAGCGCTTATTTACGGAAGGTTGGCATTTGGAAGAATTTCATAAATTTGGGTTGAAGTGCATTTCAATGTTATCGAAGGTCGTTTCAAATTCCGAGTCTGGGAATAGCTTCGTATGGTGATTTTGGTATTGGGAGCGCGCCCGGATGTGGATTTGGAGGTCCGTAGGTCATTTCAGGGTCATTTGGCGAAAGTTGGAAATTTGAAGGTTTTTGAGAAGTTTGACCGGGAGTGGACTTTTTTATATCGGGGTCAGATTTCGATTCCGGAAGTTGGAGTAGGTCTGTACTGTCAAATGTGACTTGTGTGCAAAATTTGAGGTCAGTCGGACGTGATTTGATAGGTTGTGTCATCGATCGTAGAAGTTGAAGTTTCAAAGTTCTCTAAGTTTGAATTGGAGGGTGATTCGTATTTTTAGTGTTGTTGGATGTGATTTAAAGACTCGAATAAGTTCATATGATATTTTAAGACTTGTTGATATAATTGGTTGAGGTCCGGAGGTCCTCGGGTGGATTTCGGATGGTAAACTGATCGAGTTTGGGCTTGGAGGAATGTTGGAGCTGCTGCCATCTAGTGTAACCGCACCTGCGAGATTTTGGCCATAGGGGAAGAGCTGCAAAAGCGGCCAGGAGGTTGCAGAAGCGAAGAGGGAGTGGGGGACTGTGTCCGCAAGTGCGGACGATTTGTCGCAGAAGCGAATGCACACCAGCAGGGAGTTTAGTGGAGAGGCGGGCTGGGCAGCTGGGAGACTTACACAGAAGCGGAACATTTTGCCGCACCTGCGGAACCGCAGAAGCGGTCCAGTGAGCGCAGGTGTGGAGGTCGCCTGGACAGAGTACATAAGTTAGCCCAATCGGGTTTTGGCTCATTTCACCTCTTTTCTCTCGTTCGAGCTAGCCTTGGGAGCAATTTTGGAGTGCCATCTTTATCAGCTATTGCGGGGTAAATGATTTCTTCACATTGTGAGTTAAATACATGATTTTTATATGGATTCAAGCATGACAATTTTTAGAAATTTGGGATTTTGAAGAAAAACTTAGAAATTTGTACTTTTAGATTTTGACCATGAAATTGGACATGGAATTTGGAATGACTTATATATTTGAGTTCGTGGGGTTATGGGTAATGTTTATATTCAAAACAAATTTCGAAATTCGGGCACGTGGGCCCGAGAGTGATTTTTATCGACTTTTCGAGCGGAGTTGGAAATTGCTGTAAATTGAATTATAATGAGTATTAGAGTATATATTTATGGATTTGCACCTTTATTGACTAGTTTTGGAGAGATGAGCATTGGTTTGAGTTGTTGGAAAGGCTTTGGAGCCGATTATGGAATTTCGGAGAGAGGTAAGTCTCCTCTCTAGCCTTGTAAGAGGAAATTAACCCATAGGTGAATCAAATTATTATGTGCTTCTATTTGTGGGGGCTACGTACGCACGAGGTGGCGAAAGTCCGTGCGTAGCTACTATTATGCTTATTTTCGGGTAGTCTAGGAACCATATCATATTGTACTTGCGATGTTGGTGCCCTACTTGTTAATTTAATTGTTTAAAACATTTAGAAACTCGATAAAGGAATTATAAAAAGGGTAAACTTTATTTACTTGATCGTTAAATGAGAATTTGTAATTCTTGGAATAGTTTTCCCTTAATAAATCTTGAATTTGTTATTTAATGTGTTTTCTCTTTTGTGGAGCGGGTCAAACGCTTCGGTAGCAGATAGATGTATCTATGGTTCGTGTCGTTCGACACTCGGCAGTGACCAATTTAAATATTATGTTGGATCGGGCCGTACGACCTAGACATAATTTGCGCATGATAAATCTTTGGAACCCATCTTATAATTGATGTTGCTTTCTTTGGCTTGGGATATAAATTGTTATATGACGAGAATAAGTTTGGAAAAAATTTCTATTAATAAAAGAATTGTCCACTCACTTTTTGGTATTGAGTTTATAACTATTTCATACAATCCATGCTTAAGTATAATATCAGTATTTATTATTAGCCCATAGTAAGTGTCGGAGTCGACCCTCGTCACTACTTCTTAGAGGTTAGGCGGGATACTTACTGGGTACGCGTTGATTTACGTACTTATACTACACTTACTGCACATTTTTGTGCATGTACATATATGTCTAGTGGCCTTGTGGGCGCAGGGGCGCGGTTATTGCGGGGACTTAGGTGAGCTGCATTCTATACTATGATCCGCAACCAGCAGAGTCTCCTTAATAGTATTTATATTTTTCTTGTCCAATTCGTATTCCGGACAGATGTTGTATTTTATTTTACTTCAGAGTTGATGCTCATGCACTTGTGACACCCAGTTTTGAGGTGATTATGAGTTGTTTGGTATTGAAATTGTGAAAAATATTTTTATTTACTCTGTAAAGCCCATCTTTTATTATTAAATTGAAGGAAATCGTAATTTCAAATACTAAAATAAGTAATTAAATTAATTAAGTTATGCACCATCACGGCCTATAATGGATTTTGGATCGTGACATGATGTATAGGTTGTACATGTACTGTACGCTTTTTATACATCGTTGAACAATATATATATTTTTTATACACTTAAAATACACAACAGCTTGGAATACACTAAGAATACATTGTCAAACTCAGAAAATATTGTGAATATAATAAAATTATACTGAAAGTATACAATTGAAATCTTTGGGGAGTTTATTTAAGTGAATCATATTTGAAATAGTACACTGGGTATAAAAATTATATTAAAATTTTACTATGGATCACAAATTTTATAAAAATTATATTGTGAATATAATAAATTATACTGAAGTTATACTGTGAATATAATAAATTATACTAAAATTATACTTAAATATAATAATTAATTATACTGAATTATATTGTAAAACTCGTGGAAGTTATTTATGGTCCTAGGAAGAGAATCAAATCATACTGAAATTATACTAATGTATATATTGAAGACAAAGTACATAAAAGTTTTATACTTAAACACAATTAGATAACCAAAATATAGCATGGATTTTAATTGTGTTTAGGTATAAAAATGATATCTACATCGTCTTAAAAATACATGGATACTTTGTTTATTTAATTGTGTTTAGGTATAAAAATGGTATGCACTTTATCTGCAACTTGATTAACAATTTACTTCGGTTAGGTATAATATTTCGTTGTCGAGTTTGGGTGTGAAAATGGAAGATATGGATGCATATATGAACATATAATAGACGGATATGTATGTATAATATACTTAATATCCACAAATGAACATATATGTGGATGTTGTGGCCTTAAAGTAGGCTGTTTTTTTTAACAAATGCACATGGAAATGTTTGACGTTAGTGTTTTTGTAAAGTAGCCAACTCAGATGCACATGAAGGACAAATCTTAACTGAATTATTTAGCTACTTGCAAAGAAAACTGGAAACTGCTCATTTACCATGCTCATAACAAAACTCATGTGCAATTGAAGTACCCTGAAGTTGAAATTATATATGTGGATTATTATAAGGCATTTATGGCTATTCTTCGCAATCAATGCACTCTTGGGATTCAAGACTAGTAAGACGTTAATGAAGGTTTGTTGCGGTAGTAATAGAAGGGGTCCGTTTAATTTTGATCCGCATAAGCAGTGTGGAGAGAAAAGACTTGTAACATGTTCTGATAGGGCTTTGCATATACATTGAGATGGATTTCGATAAACACCTGACGCTTCGAAGAATATGATTGACATTCTCTTCAGCAAAAATGATTTTGTATTTTCAGAGTTTAAGTTCGCACAAGATCATCATGCAGCGGCAACAGAAAGGCACACTTCCAAGATTTAGAGATTAAGGTTTGTTTTAATTTGCTCTAATATTGGTATGATGAGGTTTGAAGAAGCAGAGTCTTTTGCTTTGGTAGGGTAGGCCCTCAAATAATGTTTTTTCTGTACAGTGTGGCTAGCACCCTCTTGGTTTTTTACTAACATTAAATTCTTTCAAATTTTATTACAAATTCAAAAACAAACATGAGAGTTCAGGCAGGGGTACAGTGCTGCTTCTTCTTTAATTTAATACAGTACCCTATTATTCTTTAAGACCAATTTACAGTCCTCTTTCACTAAAAATGAAAAATTAGTAAACAAACTCAAAACTTATCAAAGATTGCCAACAATTTTTTTTCTTTCCAAATTTCGATAAATAAAATATGATTTCATAGTTTCAATTTGATTTTTATTATGGATGACATCTTTGATTGGTTTCATGTATGTTTACCCTTAAAATTGGATAACAATTAAACTTATAATGTGGTTCTAAGGACACGTGATTTTACTTAATACCAATTGATAAATATAAAGATTAATAACAGAAATGAACTATAAAGTAAAGCAAACCAGTGTTAGAATGGAACTCAGCCCTCGAGTTTGGATACCCTCGAACTGGTTGATGTAAGAACAATTAAAATATAACAAGCCGATGAACAATAGTATAAATGAGAAAGAGTATTATATTGCTTTGATATCTGTGAACAATCTGTCTTACAAATGATTAGAACCCCCCTTTAAATAATAGAAGAATTTCACTTATGATATAATTCTAATTACAGAAGGAAATCTCATGATTAGCTAATTAGTCGTTTCTGATTTGATCCGTTCCAAGATTTACGCCATGATCCTCGACCAGTCACGGATATCTCGCCTTTCTATTATTGTGCTATCTTCGATCTTGCTCGATGTCTGTCTCATTTGGCTTCGATCGCTACTAGCCTCGATCTCGACAGGTACCTCGATTCTGAACTCGGTACCTTATCCTCGTGATTTAATTTGTTCTGTTACGAGATCATCCTTCGATGCAACCTCCCGGTCTCGGTCAAATAGTAAAGTCGGGTGGGATCGGTTTTAACCATATACAGATAGTCCCCTCGTTTTTTGGAGTGAAATGACAAGAAACGAATTGAGCCTTCAATTTTCTACCTCAACCTGTCATGACGTCATCCTCACGACGGGAGTGACCGAAATATCCCGTCGGTACAGTTCTGCAAATCATTAATGGGTGTCAGTTGGTGGTCGCCCACTAGTGCCTTTGAACCATCGCCGTGAATCCAATAAATAGACCCCTTCCTCATAGATTCAAACTTTACTTTCACTTCCTTCTAACTCCAAAGCTTTTACATCTCTTAAGTTCTTCCCTTTTACAAATCTTCAGGTTTTGCTATTAATCCTTTCTCAAACACCAAGTCCTATTATCTTCCTCTTCTTCAAACTTACACAAAAATGGAAAAAACATCAAAAACGGTACCACAAAAAGAAGCTGCTTCATCTTCTCAACCGGCCGGCGGGAAAATGTCGGTGGAACCCCGTCTTGAGGAATGCATTCCTGGGGGGTCCGCGCTAAACTCCGATTTCAAGACCGATAAAGCCTCGTTGATTCCTGGTCGATGCAAGCCAATGTCGAGATATATATGCTCGATAACTGAGGGATACCTTAAGCAGGTAAAGAAAGACTGCAACTGGGCGGGCAAAGAGGTGGTGATCCTGACCCCCGAAGAAGACTTCACCACCCATGTGGAAGGGTTTCTAAGTGTTTACACATACCCTTTCACGTTGGGCCCCCTTGACCCCGTCATCGTTGATTTTTACCGTCAATATCAAATAATAAAAGCTAAAGAGCATGAAGCTGATGCTAGAGCGCTGGCCTCGATGGAGAATAAGCTGCCCCTGAGAAAAATTAGGAATATTAGGCTTTTTCTTTTTTGATTTTTTGTGCGGGACTCTGATCGGTCCTTGTAAATATTTTTGTATAGATAAAAGATCTTTTTTCTCTTTTACTTGCCTTTATTCTATTTCATGCCTCGTAAAAATTCTATTTCATTTATGCCTTCATGCCTTATGGAGATTTTACTCACAAGTTTGGGACTTTAGGCAACTAGACCGATGTCGGACCAGTGTAATCTTTAAAATCGAGTGATTACTTGCTCGAACTTGAAGTAGAGTGACCCTTACGTTTTAGTTGAATAAGGACGATTTCTCGAACTCAAAAAATAAAATCGCCCTTAGGCTCTTGAATTAGGTCGACATGGCCTCAAAAGAATGGCTTTTTCCCTTTTCGGCTTGAAAAATTAATCATAAAAATTTGTCATGCCACGAGATAAATTTGTACCCATTAGGTTTTTCGAGGATTGGTGTTATCAAAATCCTATGCTTTGTTATGCCTTAGCACAAAATTGTCCAAGAGTTCGAACAATTCGCTACCCCTTAGGGTTTTTCGAGAGTCGATATTATCGAGACCCTTAGTAATTCAGCCGAGGGTTGCCTTTTTTAACCGGTTTATGAGAATATTTGAAGGCATGTTTTATAAAGGAATTCGGACGTCTCCGAACCGTGTTAATTTGGCCATAACCTTTAGTTTGGAATTTGCCCCTTAGGCTTGTTTCCCTGCTATACTTCGAACTCGTTCGAAGTGTCAGTCCCCGAGTGGTGTGGACGTGGCCTATAAAATCGAGGATTGCCTTTTTAAGGTCTTATGATTTTTAGATTTAGTAATTTGATCATGTCGATTTTTTGGAAGGTAGTCCCCGAGTATAGGGTAAATTGTTTGAACTTCAGTTGTGATCGGCCCTTAAGCCAGTTTCCATAATAGATCATAAGTATGAAATTGTAAAATATAAATTTCTCTAATCCATGGAACATCAGGTAAGGAAAAATACTTCTACATACATACATATTTTTCCATTAGGGCTCGAGTTATCTACATGGACACGGTTTATTTGACCGTTTGGTCCTTTACCTATCAAGATCCTGTCGACACGAAGTATTTTCCTTGTAACTATCCGAGGGTGATACCCCCTAGTATTCGAGGTTGATTGTAAAGGAGCCTCAGATACTGTTGAATTGCTCTAAGTTAGCACGAACAATGGTTGCATTGTTAAAAACCTCGCCAAAAAAACCCATTTGGGACAAAAACCGTTCTAAGGGAAAAAGAGTGGAACGCTTGCTTTCAGACCTAAGGACTTTGTGTTTGAAGAATCCTTTGCTGTCTTCGATTAAACACCTGCAAATGGTTAGTATAAAATATAAACGAAAATGGAGAAGGTCGTACGAAGGAAAACTTGGCCCGAACTGGGAGTGATATGTTCCAATTTTTTGGTAATTGTTTGCCGTTCATCGTGCCAAGTTTGTAGGATCCCGTTCCGATGATATGGAGTACCTGATACGGCCTCTCCCAGTTCGGGCCATGTTTTCCTTCATTTGGGTCTCGAGTATTGAGGGTGACCTTCTTCAGAACCAATTCCCCGATTTTAAAGCGTCGAAGATTGGCTCTTCGATTGTAGTACCTTTCGATCCGCTGTTTCTGTGCGGCCATTCGAACGAGGGCGGCTTCCCGTTTTTCATCTACCAATTCGAGGCTTGTATTCATAGCCTCGTGATTTGACTCTTCCGTTGCATATCGAAACCTGACGCTAGGTTCCCCGACTTCAACCGGGATCAGAGCTTTGGTGCTATATACTAAAGAGAATGGCGTTGCCCCTGTACTGGATTTTAACGTTGTTCGATACGCCCAAAAGACTTCGGGCAATATTTCTCTCCATTTTCCCTTAGCATCGTTCAATCTTTTCTTTAGATTTTGAATGATGGTCTTTTTTATCGATTCAGCCTGTCCGTTCCCACTAGGATGATATGACATCGATAAGATCCTTTATATTTTATGATCTTCGAGAAACTTTGTCACTTTGCTGCCGACGAATTGCTTTCCATTGTCGCATACGATATCGGCAAGTATCCCGAATCGGCATATAATCTGATCCCAGATGAAGTCAATGACTTCTTTCTTTCTAATTTTCTCGAAAGCCTGTGCTTCAACCCACTTAGAGAAATAGTTAGTCATAAACAAAATAAATTTAGCTTTACCTGGGGCCGATGGTAGAGAGCCGACGATATCCATTCCCCATTTCATGAATGGCCATGTGGATATGACTGAGTGGAGTTGCTCTCCGGGTTGGTGAATCATCGGCGCATACCTTTGACATTTGTCGCACTTTCGAACAAACTCTTTTGTATCCTTTTCTATATCGGCCGAATAGTATCCTACTATGATGACTTTGTGAACCAATGATTCGGCACCAGAATGGTTTTCGCAGGTGCCCTCATGGATTTCTCATAGGACATAGTCGGTATCTTGGTCCCAAACATATTGCCAATGGTCCATCTAACATCCTTCTATATAGTGTTCTATCTTCGGCCAATGTGAATTGTGTGACTTTCGTACGTGGAGACCTCTATTCCTTAGGATCCGATGGAAGCTTCTCGTTCTTTAGGTACTCGATATATTTATTCCTCCAATCCCAGGTCAGACTTGTGGAGTTGATTTCGGTGTGGTCTTCTTACTGGCCTTGAAATTTATACGACAGTCCCCGAGCTAATCTCGTTGTCTTCGGCCGATGACCCCAAATTTGCAAGGGTATCGACCTCGTTGTTTTGTTCATGAGGCACATGTTGTAGGATCCATTCTTTAAACCGATGTAGAGTCACATGTAGTTTGTCCAAGTACATTTGCATTCGATCTTCTCGAACCTCGAAGGTTCTGTTGACTTGGTTTACCACAAGCAGGGAGTCAAATTTGGCCTCGATGACCTCTTCTCCCAAACCTTTAGATAGCTCGAGACCTACAATCATGGCCTCATACTCGGCCTCATTGTTAGTTAACTTGGAAGTTTTGAAAGCTTGTCTAATTTTATTACCCGTGGGCGGCTTCAAAATGATGCCTAGCCCGGACCCCTTCACGTTCGAAGTGCCATCTGTGAAGAGGGTGCACACCCCCGATGATGTACCCGACTTTAATAATAGTTCATTTTCGACCTCGGGTACGAGGGTTGGCATAAAGTCGGCCACGAAGTCCGTTAAGATTTGAGACTTGATGGTCGTTCGGGGTCGATAATCGATATCGTACCCACTGATCTCGACGGCCAATTTGGCCAATCGGCCCGAAAGTTCGAGCTTATGCAAAACATTGCGAAGGGGATAAGTAGTCACCACACAGATCGGATGACACTGAAAATATGGTTTTAATTTCCTAGAGGCGCTTATTAGGGCAAGCGCTAATTTTTCTAAGTGTAGGTACCGGGTCTCAGCCTCACCTAAAGTTCAACTAACATAGTAAATAGGAAATTACGTACCTTGCTCTTCTCGGACTAGGACCCCACTTACCGCGATTTTCGATACTGTTAAGTACAAGTAGAGTTGCTCGTTCTCTTTCGGAGTATGAAGCAGTGGTGGGATCGAGAGGTACCGCTTTAATTCTTCCAATGCTTGTTGGCATTTTGGGGTCCATGCAAAATTGTTCTTCTTTTTGAGCAGTGAGAAGAACCTGTGACTTCTATCTGAAGACCTGAATCGGCCTAGGACGGCTATGCGCCCGATTAATCTTTGTAAGGCCTTAACATTGTCCACGACTGTGATGTCTTCGATTGCCTTGATCTTAACGGGGTTGATTTAGATCCCCCGATTTGATACCATAAAGCCGAGGAACTTGCCCGAGCCGACCCCGAATGCACATTTCTCCGAGTTGTGTTTCATGTAGTATTTTCTTAGTATATCGAAGGTCTCCTGCAAATGTGTCAAATGGTCCTCTGCTCGAAGGGACTTAACTAGCATATCGTCAATATAAACCTCCATTTATTTACCTATTTGTTCTTCGAACATTCGATTTACTAAGCGCTAATAAGTGGCACCAGCATTTTTAAGTCCAAACGGCATTACATTATAACAATAGGTGTCGTACTTAGTGATGAACGAAGTCTTTTCTTGATCCTCCGGGTTCATTTGTATTTGATTGCCCGGAGTAGGCATCGTGAAAACTAAGGATCTCGTGGCCAGTCATGGCATCGATCATGCAGTCAATATTCGGCAGAGGAAAAGAGTCTTTAGGACATGCTTTGTTTAAATCTTTATAGTCTACGCACATTCTAAGTTTATTTCCCTTTTTAGGAACTACGACTACGTTTGCTAACCATTCGGGATATTTTACTTCCAGAATGGATCATATTTTGAGAAGTTTGTCTACCTCGTCCTTGATGAATGCATGTTTTACCAAGGACTGGGGCCTTCTCTTTTGTTTTACCGGGCGGAACTTCGGGTCCAAGCTCAGTCGATGTGTAGTGATCTCCAACGGGATCCCTGTCATATCTAGGTGGGACCAAATCCATATTATTGAGTTTTTCCCTGATCTCGGGGGTTAACCCCGTACCCAGGTATACCTTTCGATCGGGTAGATGTTCGATCAGTATGACTTGCTCCAGCTCTTCAACTGTCGATTTGGTGGCGTCGGAATCCTCGGGGATTATGAAGGATCGAGGGGTCCAGTAGTCATCGTCCTCGTTCGTTCCCTACTTCTCTGACTGAGTCGAGATGGTGGTTGCTATTTAGCTTCTTGTTTTTCTTTTGGACTCCGATCCCTTTATTGACGAAAGCCCCGATACCGGTATTACTTCGTCGACCGCGAACATCTCTTTGGCAGCATGTTGTTCCCCATACACCGTTTTTACTCCATACAGTGTTGGGAACTTCAGGATTTGGTGAAGGGTTGAGGGGACCGCCCTCATGTTGTGAATCCAGGGTCTTCCGAGCAGTGCATTGTATCTCATATCGCCCTCGATCACATGGAACTTTGTTTCTTGAATAGTTCCGGCTATATTTACTGGTAGGATGATTTCACCTTTAGTTGTTTCACTCGCCATGTTGAAGCCATTGAGAATCCGAGCTACGGGTACGATATGATCTTGTAGGCCGATCTATTCCACGACCCTCGATAGAATAATATTGGTTGAGCTTCCTGGATCAATTAAAATACGTTTAGCCTGAATTTTATTCACAAGGATAGAGATTACCAATGTATCATTGTGGGGTTGTAAGATCCCTTCCGCTTCATCATCGTTGAATGATAAAGTGCCTTCTGGTACATAATATTAAGTTCGTTTTTCCCTGGTGATCGATACCTTAGTGCGTTTGAAAACGGGCCCTTGTGGAATATCGATCCTACCAACGATCATGTGAATCACGTGTTGTGGTTCTTCCTGCTCGTTTTTCCTGTTTGCATCCCTGTATCTGAAATGATTTTTAGCTCGGTCGCTCAAGAATTCTCGAAGGTGACCCTCGTTGAATAGACAAGCCACATCCTCCCTTAGTTGTCTGCAGTCTTCGGTTCTATGACCATGTGTACCATGGTATTTGCATATTTGATTGGAATTTTTTTGGGATGGATCGGTTTGTAGGGGTCTAGGCCATCTAGTATCTTTGATTCTCCCAATGGATGACACAATACCCGATGCGTCGATGCTGAAGTTGTATTCTAATAATCGTGGTGCTTCTGTGGGATCGGCATGTTTATCGAAGCCACTTTTGCTCATGAGACCTCGAGAACTCTGTCCTCGATTAATCCTTCGATCATTTTGGATGGGATTGCATCCTAGGCTGCTGTTTCTACGATTTGCGTTGTATGATTGATATCGATCTGTGTAACGGAACCGGAAGGGGTCCCCAATTGATCATCCTCGACCCTGATCTTTGACTGGTACCGATTATGTACATCGGTCCAGGTTACCGCTGGATATTCAATTAAATTCTGCTTTAGCTGTCGTGATGCCAAACCTTGAGTAAAGGCTTGAATAGCCCAATCGTCTGTGACCGGTGGTAGTTCCATGCATTCCATCTAGAACCGAGATACGAATTCCCTCAACATTTTGTTGTCTTTTTGTTTCACCTTGAAGAGGTTCGACTTCCTAGTCGCGACCTTTTATTTCTCTGGAATGTGCCTTTACGAAGGAGTCTGCAAGCATGGCGAAGGAATCGATGGAATTAGGCGGTAAATTGTGGTACCATATCATTGCTCCTTTCGACAAGGTTTCTCCAAATTTGTTCAGTAGAACAGATTCAATCTCATCGTCTTCCAAGTCATTCCCTTTTATTGCGTATGTATAAGAAGTGACATGCTCATTAGGGTTGGTGGTCCCATTGTACTTAGGAATTTCTGGCATTCGTAATTTCTTCGGAATGGGTTTCGGAGCCACACTTGGAGGGAAAGGCTTCTGTATGAATTTCTTTGGATCTATACCCTTTAGAATTGGCGGTGCCCACGTTATTTGGTCAACTCGGGAGTTGTATGTCTCCACTTTCTTGTCATTTGCCTCGACTTTCTTTTCTCCCGATTCAATCAGTTTAGTGAGCGAAACCGACATGTGAACTGACATCAAAGGAATTTGCAATTGGCGCTCCCTCGAGGCCAGCCTGAGGCACCTCGATCCCTGGGGCGGCTATATTGTCATTTTTCCGGTGAAATCCGAAACCGTTGTCACCATGTGTAGGCGCTGCTTGTGAGTTTGACATGTTTATCCTGAAAAAAATGATTTTTACGAGAACAAGTATAAAGCAGTATGTGTTATCGGAATCGGTTTTAAGCAATCACTATTATCCTTGGAACCAAGGTGGGCGCAAAACTGTTTACCCTTAAAATTGGATAACAATTAAACTTATAATGTGGTTTTAAGGACACGTGATTTCACTTAATACCAATTGATAAATATGAAGATTAATAACATAAATGAACTATAAAGTAAAGCAAACCAGTGTTGGAATGGAACTCAGCCCTCGGGTTTGGATATCCTCGAACTGGTTGATGTAAGAACAATTAAAGTATAACAAGCTGATGAACGATAGTATAAACGAGAAAGAGAATTATATTACTTTGATATTTGTGAACAATGTGTCTTACAAATGATTAGAACCCCCCTCTTTAAATAGTAGAAGAATTTCACTTATAGTATAATTCTAATTACATGAGAAAATCTCATGATTAGCTAATTAACCGTTTTTGATTTGATCTGTTCCGAGATTTACGCCATGATCCTCGACCAGTCACGTATATCTCGCATTCTGTTATTGTGCTATCTTCGATTTTGCTCGATGTCTGCCTCATTTGGCTTCGATCGCTACTAGCCTGGATCTCGACATATACCTCGATTCTAAACTCAGTACCTTATCCGCGTGGTTTAGTCTGTTCCGTTACGAGGCCATCCTTCGATGCAACCTCCTGGTCTTAGTCAAATAGTAAAATCGGATGGGCCCGATTTTAATCGTATACAATGTATTTTATAATGAGTGAGTACTGGCTATTTTAAAAAATTGAAATATCAATATTCCTTTAAAGGATGTGATAGTTATTATCCAAGAGAAAGATAAACCAATATAAGCAAACTAAGTGGTCATGTCCAAACGGACTCTAAATAGCTTAAAAAGGGAATTAAGTAAGTACGGATTTGCTAGAAAGAATTAAAAAAACAAAAAGGATGAGAAAGAGGAGAACTAGCAATTGTAAAGGTTCATATAAAAAACAAAGGAGAGCATGTGATAGTTATGTTAATTATTTTGGAACTCGATAGATAATTCATATAAAAATAGTTGAATTGCTCCTAAATAGTAATAAAAAATTAAAGCAAAAAGCTTCCATAGGGAAAATGGATGGATAACATTAAACACTAACTTATTGGCTTGTATTTGCATAAGATTTTCTCTCACAAGAATAAGTAAATGTCATATTTTGTAAAGCGATATCAATGTCCACAACAAGAATTCTGTCATATCTATCTAACTGAATGTGCAAGTTAAACAATGTAACTAATTATTTTATATATATTCAGTTGTCAAGTCGGTCAAATAGGCTCATATATAATTTACCATTTTAAACTTGACATGGGATTAAACTGATTGACATGAGATAAGAAATTTGTACTGAACAATTAGGGATACACGTGCAACGCACGTGTTCAAAAACTAGTTATACTAAAAGTACGAAGGTCCAAATGTCAAAGTCGAATTACCAAAATATCCATAAAAATTGAAGGACTATTTTATCCATTACTTATATATACACTACTTCATTAATATTCTTGTACTCAAAAGTAAACTTACCTTCCAATAAATAATAAATTTGTACTACTTAATGCAGCCTATTCAACTCCAAAGTATTGCTTTCATCTTCCGATACTTCATCGCAAATGTACATACTATCTCAACCTTTAGAATGTCCATTCAATGCTTGCTCTTTGACCTTCCAATAATTATTAAAGATTCATGTATTCCAACCTTCTCTCCCTCTTTCATTCACTTTATAAAATTGGACAATGAAATCAATTAAGCAATTATTCTCACAGACCGTTTGTCAATTGGAAAAATCCTTTTTCTCATTGAAAATTTGTTTTTCATTTGGCATATCCGTTAACTATTTACAGCACATAACACCAATCTATAAGTGTCAAATGAGGTACCTGTTCAATTTATGAGTCTCGCGAAAATTTTACAATTGTTCTTGTTTTTATATAATATTTTCATAGTTTTTATCATGAAAATGAATATCTTTTGTGTTAACTTTGTTATTTTCCTTTTAGTTTGCTGTAACAAGGAATTTTTTATTCAAGTGTTAGGCTAATTATCACGCCCATTAGTAGACTTCACTTCTTTACATCCTCTTCTATTTACTTATACCAGTAAGAAGTCCCAGTTGATCAAATATAAAAGTCCATATGGTGGAAAGCTGAACAACCAAATCACATTCTTGGATTGCTCACCAACTAGGTCAGATTGGAGCAAGATCTTATGAGAACATATTCTCGATCTTCGGGACAATGGGGTGAAATGACCTCTCAATTTACTAATTGCAGCTCAGCAATAAAAATGTCGTCTAGATGTTCCCCGTTGCTCCATCTCCCAAATGCATGCCTAGGGCATTGTCTAGAAAGTCAAGATGTTGTAGAGTCGACTGGTAATATATATGAAGAAAATGACGAGAGAGGCGTGACTTTTGGATCCTTTAACGGTGGCGGAGCAACCATGGGATTGCGTCACGATGGATTTCATAACCACATTACCATTGTAAGAAGGCTATAGTTTTTCCACCGATCCAGAAATACAAGGTAGGATGGGATTAGGACTACATCATAGAAGTGGATAAACACATCATCTCAGTTCAGCTCCTAAATCAGTTGGAGGTCGAGGATTAGTTTAGTAGGCTAGTAAGTAGTCGAGCATTTTCCCTTGTATTCTCAGTTCGATAGCATTAGTATTAATACGTTATCTTTTATTCTTAGATTGTTATTATTACCTAGCGTATAATTGTTATCTTGGCTTCGGTCTTTTCCTTTTATCTTGTTGTTGTTACTACTTACTGCATTTACTTCCGTTCATCCTTTCTTTAGCCAAGGGTCGATCAGAAACATCTCTACTCTTCCAGGGTAGGGGTAAGGCTGTGTACATGTTACCTTCCCCGGACCCTATTTGAGAAAATTTACTGAATTTGTTTTGTTGTTGTTGTGTGTCTTCGGTCAGTTTACTTTCTGACTGCACCTGGTATGGCACGTCTACAGAAAACTATAGAATAACAAACGGTATTAACTTGCGACAAAAAGGTACATTTGACGCACGGAATAACAAACTATATTAAGCCACGAAAAGAGAATTTTGGGGCCACCTTTTTACATGTGGTTTAAATTTTGTAACTAACGCTGCATTGGTGATATATGTGGAAATGTAACGAATGGTTTTATCTGCATTTGATCTGAAGTTACACTAAACAAAACCGGCTTCACTATCGTGAGAGGTTCAATCAATGAGTTAAGAATATCCAACACCATCACATTGCTAGTTCTTGTGGTGACACCTACAAATGAAAAAGACTCAAGCGAGAGAAAAGTGCCCATTCGATCACCTTTTAGTAGTAATGATCTGTTAATGAACAACTCCAAAAGACCATTCATCTCGAGAACTAGCAGGACTTTCAAAAATTAAAATATTTCACTATATTAGTAACAGAAACAGTGGATCTTTATACAAGTCATGGAAGTAGCTACACATAACCTGTCGCAATTGCAATGTCTAAAGTGACAAGGGGTGTAAGGATGACGAAATTTTCAATTGTAGCAAAGGATACTGAGTCATTCCTCTGAGAAACTTCATTCAAGTAGGCTTGTCTTTTGATGTTTCTCTTCTGTGAAACAATTAAGAACTTGGTGCTAACCTTCTTCAGATTCTTCAAGGGAATGCTGAAGTAATCATCTCGATCTCCAACCAACTTAGCAAGCTGATCAAGAATTGTAGGGATTACAAGATCTACTATCACTTTCATAACCTGACCAAGGATCTAGTCAGTGATGGTAAGGAATAACTAAAGGGTTATTCCGCTCTCAATAACAAAAGCGGAAAGGAAGCAAAGATCTAGTCAATTGCAATTCTTCTCACGTTAATATAATAAAAAATATATTTTAATATATTGAATTTTGAAAAGCGAAAAACAACATAATTTGGGACAGATGGAGTATATCATACATTAATTTTCTTCATACATGGGTGATGTTTGTCCATAATTCATTATTTACCTTACATTTTGGTATTTTACTATTAAATTGTGCGACACTTGAGCTTAATTGAGTTATTTTTATGTGTAGGACCATTGGAATGTGAAGAGGAATGAAAGTTGCACAAAAGGATCTTAAAAATAGTTGAAAAGAGCACGAAAGAAAAAATCAGGCAAGAAGGAGCTCGCCCCAGACCTCGCCTCACCTGGCCAGAGGTGAAATGGTGCTCGCGCCCAGCCAGGCCTTATGCTCTCATTAATTGAAGAGATTAATGTGTTTGGTCGTAAATCGCAAGGAATAAAGTACGTAAAAATTTAGCAATACTCCTCCTTTTCTCTAAATGCACACATTTGATGAGACTTCATCATATGATTGTATAAGAAGGAACTAGATAGATTAGAGTGGGGAAGAGAACGTAACAGATGATAAAAATGATAATGATAAATAAACAAAGAAATTTCTGGGTTAGGAATCCAAATTTGAGCATTAATATTGGACAACTTTGCTTACTAGACAACCAAAAGGACCTAAATATAAATGTTAACATGTAACGACCTGACTTGTCGTTTAAAGAATTAACGCCCCGTTCAGTGATTTAAGGTCTCGAGCAGCTTCATAATATATATTATGACCCGCGGGTGTGGTCGAGTTTGATTTTCGGTAGATTCGGAAATAAATTGAAAAAATAATTCTTATTTAGAAGTTGTGGCTATAGGAGAGATAAGGGTGGCTATAGGAGCGATAAGGGTGGCTATTGATATTGTGAGGGCGGAGGGATAAGGGTGGCTATAGGAGAGATAAGGGTTGCTATTGTTAGGGATGATATGTGATGATGTGGAGTTGTGGTGTTGGTGATTTTCATGTGATGTTGTGATTTTCTTGTGTTTATTTTATACCTTTTGCAATTTGTCTTGTTGTTGGTAAATTGATAACAATCTGATTTATGTTGAAAATGAGAAGTTGTGGCTATTGCCAGGCGGATTACAAAATGAAATGTGGGCACGAGGTGTCGTGAGTAAATAATGAGGATATTGACACGTGAATTGTATGTGCAGTTATGATATGAAATGTGGGCAAGAGGTGTTGTGATTAAATGATAATGATATTTGACACGTGAATTATCCGTGCAGTTGTGATATGAAACGAGGGCATGAGGTGTCGGAAAAATATGATGATTTAATTATGGGCACGAGGTGCCGTGGAAATATGAAAAAATGGGCTGAGACCCATATTTACGAAAAATATGAAAATTGGCTGAGACCCGTATTTTTATGATTATGAAACGAGGTGCCACATGGTGACTTTTTAATTGAAAGAATTATATTTAAAAATTATTTTTTTGAAGGATTTTTATCTAGAAAGTATTATATGTAAGAATTGTATTTGAAAGATGTTTATTTGAGAAAAATTATATTTGAAGAGATTTATTGAAAGAATTATATTTGAAAGGTAATTATTTGAGCAAATTATATTTTAAAGAGAGTTATTCGAAAGAATTATATGTGAAAGACATTTATTTGAAAAACTTGATTTAATTGGGTGTAATTATATTTATTAATTGTTGAGCGATATTAATGGTATTATTGTTGTCTGTTGTGCATATCACTGGTTGTTTTATGTTGCCCTTATTGTTATTTGTTTCCTATTATTTTGTATATTATATTGCACGGGTTATTAGACTAGTAAGTATCTTGACTGTACCTCGTCTCTACTCCACTGAGGTTAGTCTTGCTACTTACTGGGTACCGACCATGGTATACTCATATTATACTTCTGCATATTTTTGTGCAGAGCCAGGTATTGGAAATATCGGGCTTGAGAAGAGTTAAATCGGGATCGTAAGGATTCAAGGTAGAGCTACTTAGTCGTCGCAGTCCCTTAGAGTCTTTTTATTTCATTGTATTGTTAATTTGTAATCAAACAATATTGTATATTCGGTCCTCGTATGTGATGACACAAAATATGATCTTTAAATTTAATAAGTAATTTTGTGTTCTAAGACCTCGAAAAGTACCATTTATTATTTCTCGACTTGCGTGCACAGTCCGTAAAATTTTTCGGAATATTTTCATGTGAAAAATGGATTAAAATGGAAAATAGAGCTTTAAAACTCAACTAAGTTGACTTTGGTTAATATTTTATGCAAACAGATCCGGATCAGTATTTTGAAAATTCCGGTAGCTCCGTATCGTGATTTGGGATTTGGGCGTATGCCCGGAATTTAATTTGGAGGTCCCTAGCTCAAGTTATGACCATTTAACGGAACTAGCAATTTAAAGGCTAAATATTCCAAGTTTAACCACGGGGTTGACTTTTTGATATCGGAGCCGGAATCCGATTCTGAAAATTTGAACAGCTCCGTTATGTCATTTATGACTTGTGTGACAAATTTGAAGTCATTCCGGATTTATTTAATATGTTTTGGCACGAGATTTGCAAATTAAAAGTTTAAAACTCAAAGTTCGAATTGGGGTGTGAATTATAATTTCAGTGTTGTTTGATGTGATTTTAGACCCCGAGTCAGTCCGTATTATGTTACGGGACTTGTTGGTATATTCGAGCAGGGTCCCGAGTACCCCTAGAGTAAAACGAATTGAAATCGGAACAAGAATTGGACTTAAGCAAAAATCTGAAATTTGGGTTCTCGTATAATCGCACCTGCGGAATTTTGACCGCAGGTGCGAGCTCGCAGAAGCGAGAGTTCCATCGCAGATGCGGAACCTCGCCTGGCAGCCCTTTTCGCAGATGCGAGCTCGCATGTGCGAGCCCAGGCACCGCAGATGCGAAAATGCTGGGCAGAATGCATAAAATCGGGTCTTAGCCTTTTTTACTCATTTTTGAGTTTTGAGTCTTGGATTTGGGCGATTTCAAGGGGGATTTTCACGACTTTGAACTGGGTAAGTGTTCTTTATCATAAAGTGGTTATATTTCACAAATCCATGTCTAAATTCATCATTTATTTTGGATTTAGATGGAAGAAATTGGATTTTTTGTAAAACTTTCCAAAAACGAAAAATTTAGATTTAAAGGTCCATTTGATATCGGAATTGGACAAATTTGATATGGTTGAACTCGTATCGGAACGGGTGTTCGGATTTCGCAAGTTTTTCCGGAATTTGAGATGTGGGTCCCACTGCCGAATATTTTAATGAATTTCGGATTTTTATCCGGAAAATTTATAAATTCATATGGAATTAATTCCTATGATTAGTATTGAATATATTGAATAATTGATTGGAATTTGCAAAGCGAGGTAAGTGTCGGGGTTAACCTTGACTTGAGGGAATAGAACCCTTAAATTATTTGTTATGTGAATTGCATGTAAATGACGTATAGGCGAGGTGACGAGTGTCTATACGTCGTCAAATTAATTGTTTGCCTGCTTACTTGAAAAATCATAAATTATTTTTAATCATAAATTAATTATGATAATAATTGTTTCTCTCTCATTCTTTGTCAAATATTAATTCTTGAATTCCTTCATTAATTGTTACATGTTATTTGAATTATGTGCCTTAATTGTTATTTGACATTTAGCATATTAAATATTAAACTGCCTATTTGCTCCCTGATTTCCATAATAATTGTTATTTGTCATTGGTTGCTTCATAATTAAATCATAATTATTGTATGCTTGTTGTCTTATGATTTTTATATTAATTGTTGCGTTTATTGGGGAATTTCTTCTATAAGAATTGATTGGTAAATGAAAATATTGGATGATCGGATTGCACGCTGCAATAGACATTGCACGCCGCAATAGACTTATTTAAAAGTCAATGTTGGGGGATCGGATTGCACGCCGCAACAGACTTATTTAAAAGTCTATATATATACTTGATTGAAATAAATATATGACAGACTTGATTAAAAGGAATATATTGGGAGAGCGGGTTGCACGCTGCAACAGAATTGAATGTGAATATATTGTGAGAGCGAGTTGCACGCTGCAACAGATTTGGGTGAAATAATAATGGATTATGACTGCTGAGTTGGCTTCAATTATTATAAATGAGTTACCTGATTTATTTCTATTATTTATTGTTGTTATTAATATTGTGTACCGGTTAATGTAAGTGAACCGCCTTAGCCTCGTCAATATTTCGTCGAGGTTAGGCTCAACACTTATCAGTACATGGGGTCAGTTGTATTGATACTGCACTCTGCACTTCTTGTGCAGATTTAGGAGTTGGTCCGAGCGGCGTGCCATAGACTTGCTCGGATTTCAGCTATTCGGAGGAGACTTGAGGTATAACTGCATGGCGTCCGCAGTTCTGAAGTCCTCGTCTATTTTACTTTAACTGTGTATTTATTTCCAGACAGCTTTATTTTATTCAAACCTTTATTTGTATTATTCTAGAAGCCCGTGCACTTGTGACACCAATTCTGGGATGGTATTTAGACACCGTTATTTTTATGGATTATTCACTATATTTCAAACTTTGCTTCCGCATTTGTTTCTTTGTTATTAATAAATTTAAAATTATTTTAAAAATGGATAATATTATTCTAACGTTGGCTTGCCTAGCAAGTGAAATGTTAGGCGCCATCACGGTCCGAAGGTGGGAATTTCGGTTCGTGACAGTTGGTATCAGAGCACTAGATTATATAGGTCTCACGAGTCACGAGCAAGATTAGTAGCGTTTGAAGGATCGGTACGGAGACGTCTGTACTTATCTCTCATAGGCTACGAAGTTTAGGAACAATATCACTTCTTTCTTATTCTGTCGTGCAATTTTATTCTATCATCGATGATTGAACCATTCTACTCTTATTCTCTCACAGATGGTGAGAACACGTAATACCTCTACCGATGGACAGGGACCAGAACCCCCGGTGACAACTATGGCCAGGGGCAGAGGTCGAGGCCGAGGTCATGCTAGAGGCCGAGGTAGAGCTCAGTCCAGAGCTCAAGCAGCTGCACCTGTTGTAGAACCTCAGGTAGACCTTCAGGATGAGGTCCCAGTTGAGAATGTACCAGTTGGACCAGTTCAGGTCCCGGAAGGATTCATAGCCACTCCAGTACTTTAGGATGCTCTAGTCCGTTTGGTAAGTCTTATGGAGGGTGTGGCTCAGAATGGTACATTTCCAGTGCCACCAGCCATCTCACAGGCTGGGGGAGGAGCACAAACTCCCACTACTCCCACTCCGGAGTAGATGGCTCCCCAGAATCAGGCTCCAGCAACCCCGCCAGTTGGGGTGGTTCAGCTAGTTGTGGTAGCACAGACCGGTGATAGGCCCACCATGTCTTTTGAGGCCTTATTGAGACTGGATAAGTTCACTAAGCTCTTTCCAGTTCACTTCAGTGGTACACCTTCTAAGGATCCACAGGAGTATCTTTAACGTTGCCATGAGGTGCTGCGAAACATGGGTATAGTTGACACCAATGGAGTTGATTTTGCGGTATTCCAGATGACGGATTCTGCCAAGAGGTGGTGGAGAGATTACACAGTGACCCGACCAGTCGGATCGCCTGCACTTACCTGGGAGTAGTTCTCTCAGCTATTTCTGGAGAAGTTCCTCCCTATCACACTAAGAGAGGAATTCCGCAAGCAATTCGAGCATCTACAACAGGGCAGTATGATTGTTACTCAGTATGAGTCCCGTTTTGTGGAATTGGCCTGTCATGCTCTCCTTTTACTACCTACGGAGGGAGAGAGAGTGAGGAGGTTCATTGAGGGACTCACTCACCTTATTAGACTTCAGATGGCCAAGGAGACTGGAAGTGAGATTTCTTTTCAGGCGGCTGCTAATGTCGCAAGGAGGATCGAGATGGTTCTTGCACAGGAAAGAGGGTAGAGGTCCAATAAGAGGCCTCGTCAGTTCGGTGGTTACAGTGGTGCCTCGTTTGGATGCCGAGGTAATTTTGGTAGGGGTCATCCTCCCAAACCATTTCATTCAGCACTTCATGTATCTCCCGGTGCTTCAGGGAGTCACGATCCTATAATGCCTTACTCTGGGTAGCCAGTATTCAGTGCACATTCAGCTCCTATCAATGCACCATCACTCCAGAGTTACTACAGTGGTTATCCGGCCCATCTGGGTCAGCTTCAGCTTCAGCAGCCACGACATCAGGATGAGTGTTATGAGTGTGGGAACATTGGTCACATCAGGAGGTATTGACCTAGATTGGCGAGTAACAGATCTCGGCAAGATTCTCGTGCCATCATACCGGCATCAGTTGCTTCACTGCCTACTCAGCCAGCTAGAGGTAGGGGTCAGGCAGTTAGAGTTGGAGGTCAGGCCATTAGAGGTGAAGGTCAGGCCATTAGAGGTGGAGGTCAGACCGTTAGAGGTGGAGGCCAGCCAGTTAGAGGCCGTCCAAGAGATGCAGTTCAGAGTGGTGGGGCCCAGCCCAAATTTTATGCTTTTCTGGCTAGGCCTGAGGCCGAGTCATGTGATGCTGTGATCACAGGTATTATTCCAGTTTTCCATAGAGATGCTTCAGTTCTATTTGATCCAGGATCTACTTATTCCTATGTGTCCTCCTATTTTGCTTCATATTTGGTTGTGCCTTGTGATTCTCTGAGTGCTTCTGTGTATGTATCTACACTGGTGGGAGACTCTGTTGTAGTAGATCATGTCTATCATTCATGTGTGGTTACTATTGGTAATCTTGAGACCAGTGTGGAACTTCTACTTTTTGATATGGTAGATTTTGATGTCATCTTGGGTATGGATTGGCTATCTCCTTATCATGCTATATTGGACTGTCATGCCAAGACAATGACCCTAGCTATGCCGGGGTTACCTCAGTTAGAGTGGAAAGGAACTTCTGGCTATTCTGCCAGCAGGGTTATTTCTTATATGAAAGCTCGACGTATGGTAGAGAAAGGGTGTCTAGCCTATTTGGCTTATATTCGCGATCCCAGTGTGGATGTCCCTTCTATGGACTCAGTACTAGTTGTTCGTGAATTTTCGGAAGTATTTCCTGCAGATTTACTGGGGATGCCACCCGACAGAGATATTGACTTCTGTATTGATTTGGCTCCGGGCACTCAGCCCATTTCTATTCCACCATACCGTATGGCCCCGCCAGAGTTGAAAGAATTGAAAGAGCAGATACAAGACTTGCTTGATCAGGGATTTATTAGACCAAGTGTCTCGCCCTGGGGTGCACCAGTATTATTTGTAAAGAAGAAAGATGGCTCTATGCGGATGTGTATAGATTATCGGCAGTTGAACAAGGCCACTATCAAAAACAAATATCCGCTGCCAAGAATTGATGTCTTATTTGATCAGCTTCAGGATGCCAAGGTATTTTCGAAAATTGAGTTGAGATTTGGTTATCATCAGTTGAAGATTAGGGCATCTGATGTCCCTAAGACAGCTTTTCGGACTCGGTATGGGCATTACGAGTTCCTAGTGATGTCATTTCGGTTAACAAATGCTCCAACAACATTTATGGATTTGATGAATCGGGTGTTCAAGCCTTATTTGGATTCTTTTGTGGTTTTATTCATTGATGATATCTTGATTTACTCCAGCAATCGAGAGGAGCATGAGCAGCATCTTCGAAGTGTGCTTCACACCTTGAAGAATAATCAGTTATATGCCAAATTTTCAAAATGTGAGTTTTGGTTAGACTCAGTTGCCTTTTTAGGACATGTTGTATCGGCAGAAGGCATAAAGGTGGATTCTAAGAAGATTGATGTTGTTCAGAATTGGCTTAGACCTACTTCGGTTACAGAGATTCGGAGTTTCCTAGGTTTGGCAGGTTATTATCGTCGGTTCGTGGAAGGATTTTCATCTATAGCAAGCACATTGACCAGACTAACCCAGAAGGGTGTTCCATTCAGATGATCAGACGAGTGTGAGTTGAGCTTTCAGAAGCTCAAGACCTCTTTGACTACGGCGCTAGTATTGGTATTACCCACAGGTTCAGGATCATATACGGTATATTTTGACGCATCTCATATTGGGCTTGGTGCAGTATTAATGCAAAATGTCAAGGTAATTGCATAAGCGTTGCGGCAGTTGAAAGTTCACGAGAAGAATTATCATGTTCATGACTTAGAATTGGCAGCCATTGTTCATGCACTGAAGATTTGGAGGCATTACCTCTACAGTGTCTCATGTGAGGTATTTACTGATCATCGTAGCCTTCAGTATCTGTTCAAACAAAAAGATCTTAATTTGAGGCAGAGAAGATGGTTGGAGTTGTTGAAAGACTATGATATCACCATTTTATATCACCCCGAAAAGGTCAATGTGGTAGCCGATGCTTTGAGTAGAAAGGCTGTGAGTATGGGCAGTCTTGCGTATATTCCGGTTGGTGAGAGGCCATTAGCTGCACATGTTCAGACTTTGGCTAATCAGTTCGTGAGGTTAGATGTTTCAGAACCCAGTCGGGTTCTAGCTTGTACAGTCGCTCGGTCTTCTTTATATGAGCGCATCAGAGAGAGGCAGTATGATGATCCTCATTTACTTGTCCTTAAGGACACGGTGCGGCACAGTGATGCTAAACAGGTTGCTGTGGGGGAAGATGGAGTTCTGCGAATGCAGGGCCGTATTTGTGTGCCTAATGTTGATGGGCTTCATGAATTAATTCTCGAAGAGGCACACAGTTCCAGGTATTCTATTCATCCAGGTACCGCTAAAATTTATCAAGATTTATGGCAACACTATTGGTGGAGGAGAATGAAAAAAGATATAGTTGCACATGTAACTCGGTGTCTGAATTGTCAGCAAGTTAAGTACGAGCATCAGACACCTGGTGGTTTGCTTCAGAAGTTAGAAATTCCTGAGTGGAAGTGGGAGCGTATCACTATGGATTTTGTTGTTGGGCTCCCACAGACTTAGAGAAAATTTGACGTAGTTTGGGTCATTGTGGACAGGTTGACCAAGTCAGCCCATTTCATTCTAGTGACAGTTACCCATTCTTCAGAAAGGTTAGCTGAAATTTATATTCGTGAGATTGTCCGCCTTCATGGTGTGCCCGTGTCTATTATTTCAGATCGAGGTACGCAGTTTACCTCACGTTTCTGGAGGGATGTACATCGTGAGTTAGACACGCAGGTGGAGTTGAGTACAACATTTCATCCACAGACAGATGGACAGTCAGAGCGCACTATTCAGATATTGGAAGATATGCTCTGCGCTTGTGTTATAGACTTTGGAGGTTCTTGGGATCAATTCTTGCCACTTGCGGAGTTTGCTTATAATAATAGCTACCAGTCGAGTATTCAGATGGCTCCATATGAAGCATTATACGAAAGGCGATACCGATCACCAGTTGGTTGGTTTGAACTGGGAGAGGCTCGGTTGTTGGGTACCGATTTGGTACAGGATACCTTGGATAAGGTCAAGATTATTCAGGATCGACTTCGCACAGCTCAGTCTAGGCAAAAGAGTTATGCTGACCGTAAAGTTCGTGATATTGCATTCATGGTTGGAGAACGAATATTACTCCGGGTTTCACCTATGAAAGGTGTAATGAGGTTCGGAAAGAAGGGCAAGTTGAGCCCTAGGTATATCGGACCCTTTGAAATTCTTGAAAGGGTGGGTGAAGTAGCCTACAGGCTTGCATTACCACCTAGTTTATCAGCGGTTCATCCGGTGTTCCATGTGTCTATGCTCCAAAAATAGCATGGTGATCCGTCCCATGTGTTAGATTTCACCTCAGTCCAATTGGACAAAGATTTGACTTACGAGGAGGAGCCGGTGGCTATTCTAGCCCGACAGGTCCGACAGTTGAGGTCAAAGAGTTATCCTTTAGTTCGGGTGCAATGAAGAGGTCAGCCAGTAGAGGCATCTACCTGGGAGTCTGAGTCGGACATGTGGAGTAAATATCCACACCTTTTTTCCAGCTCAGGTATTTGTTTTTCTCTAACTCCGTTCGAGGACAAACGTTTGTTTTAGAGGTGGAGAATGTGATGACCCAAAATGTTATCTTTAAATTTAATAAGTAATTCTGTGTTCTAAGACCTGTAAAAGCACCATTTATTATGCCTCGACTTGCGTGCATAGTTCGTAAAATTTTTCGGAATGTTTTCATGTGAAAAATGGATTAAAATGGGAAATAGAGCTTTAAAACTCAACTAAGTTGACTTTGGTCAATATTTTGAGCAAACAGATCTGGATCAGTGTTTTGAAAATTCCGGTAGCTCCGTATCGTGATTTAGGACTTCAGCGTATGCCCGGAATTTAATTTGGAGGTCCCTAGCTCAAGTTATGACCATTTAACGGAACTAGCAATTTAAAGGCTAAATATTCCAAGTTTGACCACGGGGTTGACTTTTTGATATCGGAGCCGGAATCCGATTCTGGAAATTTGAACAGCTCCGTTATGTCATTTATGACTTGTGTGGCAAATTTGAAGTCATTCCAAATTTATTTAATATGTTTTGGCACGAGATTTGTAAATTAAAAGTTTAAAACTCAAAGTTCGAATCGGGGTGTGAATTATAATTTCAGTATTGTTTGATGTGATTTTAGACCCCGAGTCAGTCCGTATTATGTTACGGGACTTGTTGGTATATTCGAGTGGGGTCCCGAGTATCCCGAGAGTGAAACGGATTGAAGTCAGAACAAGAATTGGACTTAAGCAAAAATCTGAAATTTGGGTTCTAGTATAATCGCACCTGCGGAATTTTGACCGCAGGTGCGAGCTCGCAGAAGCGAGACTTTCATCGCAGATGTGGCCTTCGCAGGTGTGGCCCTTTTGTGCAGAAGCGGACGTCGCAGGTGCGACATTTTGTCCACAGATGCGGAACCTCGCCTGGCAGCCCTTTTCGCAGATGTGAGATTTTTCTCGCAGATGCGAAAATGCTGGGCAGAATGCATAAAATCGGGTCTTAGCCATTTTTACTCATTTTTGAGTTTTGAGTCTTGGATTTGGGCGATTTTAAGGGGGATTTTCACGACTTTGAACTGGGTAAGTGTTCTTTATCATAAAGTGATTATATTTCACAAATCTATGTCTAAATTCATCATTTATTTCGGATTTAGATGGAAGAAATTGGAATCTTGGTAAAACTTTTTAAAAAATAAAAAATTTAGATTTGAAGGTCCATTTGATATCGGAATTGGACAAATTTGGTATGGTTGAACTCGTATCGGAACGGATGTTCGGATTTCGCAAGTTTTTCCGGGATTTGAGACGTGGGTCCCACTACCAAATATTTTAATGTATTTCGGATTTTTATCCGGAAAATTTGTAAATTCATATGAAATTAATTCCTATGATTAGTATTGAATATATTGAATTATTTTTGAATAGATTTGAAGCTTTCGAAGGCAAATTTAAAAGGAAAAGCTGTGGTTGAATAATTGATTGGAATTTGCAAAGCGAGGTAAGTGTCACGGTTAACCTTGACTTGAGGGAATTGAACCCTTAAATTATTTGTTATGTGAATTGCATATAAACGACGTATAGGTGAGGTGACGAGTGTCTATACGTCGTCAAATTAATTGTTTGCCTGCTTACTTGAAAAATCATAAATTATTTTTAATCATAAATTAATTATTATAATAATTATTTCTCTCTCATTCTTTGTCAAATGTTAATTCTTGAATTCCTGCATTAATTGTTATATATTATTTGAATTATGTGCCTTAATTATTATTTGACATTTAGCATATTAAATATTAAACTGTCTATTTGCTCCCTGATTTCCATAATAATTGTTATTTGTCATTGGTTGCTTCATAATTAAATCATAATTATTGTATGCTTGTTGTCTTATGATTTTTATATTAATTGTTGCGTTTATTGGGGAATTTCTTCTATAAGAATTGATTGATAAATAAAAATATTGGAGGATCGGATTGCACGCCGCAATAGATTTATTTCAAAGTCAATATTGGGGGATCGGATTGCACGCCGCAATAGACTTATTGAAAAGTCAGTATTGGGGGATCGGATTGCAAGTCGCAACAAACTTAATTAAAAGTCTATATATATATACTTGATTGAAATAAATATATGACAGACTTGATTAAAAGGAATATATTGGGAGAGCGGGTTGCACGCTGCAACAGAATTGAATGTGAATATATTGTGAGAGCGGGTTGCACGGTGCGACAGATTTGGGTGAAATAATAATGGATTATGACTGCGGAGTTGGCTTCAATTATTATAAACAGCCCAAACAACAATGATATGATGCATCAATAATGACCAATAGAGACTGAGATGTAATGTGCAAGTAAAACTGTGACTGAGTATAAAATTACAATTTAGCAGATAACTCAATATGTACACGACCTCTGTGGGTCCCTACAGTGTTAACACATGGTTTAAACGTGATTTATAGTTCGATTTCTCTAATACATGGAAAATGTACGGATATCAACATATTATTCAATCATACAGTTACATGAAATTTATCAAGTCACAATTCTTATGGTACACGCCCACACGCCCGTCGCCTAGTATGTGCGTCACCTCAAAACAATCACATATCACAAAATTCGGGGTTTCATACCCTTAGGACCAAATTTAGAACTGTTACTTAACTCAAACCGTGAAATTCTTTATTCTGCAATGCCTTTGTCTCGCGAATCGGCCTTCAAACGCCTCAAATCTAGTCACAAATAATTCGGTTAAGTCAATACAAATTATAGGAATTAATTCCATATGAAAATACTAAATTTCCAACAAAAATCTGAAATTGCACTTAAAAATCGTCCATGGGGTCCACGATACGGAACCCGACAAAAGTTACAAAATTCGAAATCCCATTCAACCATGAGTCCAACCATATAAATTTTTACCAAATTCCGACATCCACTCCACCCTCAAATCTTCAAATTAAACCAAGAGGGTTTTTAAAATTTTCTAACTTAAATCACCGATTAAATGTTAAAAACAACCATGAATTCAGGTAATTTGACCAATATTGAGTTAAGAACACTTACCCCGTTATTTTCCTTGAAAATCTACCGAAAATCGTCTCTTCCCAAGCTCTAATTCGTCAAAAATAGAAAATGGGACGAAGTCCCATTTTCAGAACTTAAACTCTCTGCCAGCGTTTCCTTCTTCACGAACGCGAGCCTTACCTCGCGAACGTGATGCTTCACCGGGCAGCTCAATCGCGAACGCGTCCTCTCCATCGCGAACGCGAAGATCAATTTCCCCCAGGGCGGCTTTCCCCTTCGCGAACGCGTAGCTTTGCCCCCCCCCCCCCCCGAACCTTCGCGAACACGTGAGTCCCTTCGCGTTCGTGAAGAACAACATCAGTGCCAGCAACCCAGCCAAACTTGGTCCGAAACCACCCCGAAACACACCCGAGGCCCCCGAGACCTCAACCAAATATACCAACAAGTCCCAAAATATCATACGAACTTAGTCGAAGTCTCAAATCACATCAAATAATACTAAAAACACGAATCACACCCCCAATTCAAGCCTAATGAAATTAGTAAATTTTAACTTTTACATTCGACGCCGAAACTTATCAAATCAAGTACGATTGACCTAAAATTTTGCACACAAGTCATAAATGACATAACAAAGGTATTTCAATTTTCAGAATTGGATTCCGACCCCGATATAAAAAAGTCAACTCCCCGGTCAAACTTCCAAACTTAAATTTCTATTTTAGCCATTTCAAGCCTAATTTAATTATAAACTTTCAAATAATTTTTCGAACACGCTCTTAAGTCCAAAATCATCATACAGAGCTATTGAAACTATCAAAATTCTATTCTGGGGTCGTTTACACATAAGCCAATATCCGATCAACCTTTTCAACTTAAGTTTTCATTTTGGAGACTAAGTGTCTCAATTAATTTTAAAACATCACTGGACCCGAACCAATTACCCCGGCAAGTCTTATAACAACTGTAAAAAATATAAATTGAGCAGTAAATAGGGGAACATGGTTGTAATTCTCAAAATAACCGGTCGGGTCATTACATTTTCCCTCTCTTAAACAAACGTTCGTCCTCAAACGGGTTTAGAATTATACATGGAGCCTCAAATAAGTGTGAATATTTGCTGCGCATCTTCTGCTCATTCTCCCAAGTAGCTTCTCCGACTTGCTGGCCTCTCCACTGCACTTTCATTGAAGTTATGTTCTTTGATCTCAACTTTTGAATCTGTCAGTCTAAAATGGCCACCAGCTCCATATCACAAGTCAAATTACCATCCAACTGCACTGTGCTGAAATCCAAAACATGAGACAATTCCCCGACATACGTCCGGAGCATAGATACATGAAACACTGGATGGACACTCGATAAACTAGGAGGCAAAGCAAGTTCATAAGCCACCTCTCCAGTCTTTTTAAGCACCTCAAACGACCCAATATACTGAGGGCTCAACTTGCCCTTCTTTCCGAACCTCAACACACCCTCCGTGGGTGAAACCTTGAGCAGAACCTTCTCCCCACCCATGTAAGCGACATCACGGACCTTCCTGTCGGCATAACTCTTCTGTCTAGACTGCGCCGTACGAAGCCGCTCTTGAATTAATTTAACCTTCTCCAAACCATCCTGAACCAAATCAGTACCCAATAGCCTAGCCTCACCAAGCTCAAACTAACCCAGAGGAGACCGACACCGTCTCCCATATAAGCCTCATACGGAGCCATCTGAATGCTCGACTAGTAACTATTGTTGTAGGCAAATTCCGCGAGTGGCAGAAATTGATCCCAAGAACCCCACAAATCTATAACACAAGCGTGCAACATATCTTCCAATATCTGAATAGTGCGCTCAAACTGTCCGTCCATCTGAGGGTGAAATGCTGTACTCAATTAAACTTGTGTACCCAGACCTCGCTGCACTGCTTTCCAAAACTGTGATGTAAACTGCGTGCCCCGATCTGAAATGATAGACACTGGCACACCGTGTAGGAGAACAATCTCGCGGATATAAGTCTCAGCCAACCGCTCCTAAGAATAAGTAGTACCAACTGGAATAAAATGCGCGGACTTGGTCAACCAATCTACAATCACCCAAACAGCATCAAACTTCCTCAAAGTCCGTGGGAACCCAACTACGAAGTCCATGGTAATACGCTCCCACTTCCACTCCAGAATTTCAATCCGAAGCAATCCGCCCGGTCTCTGATGCTCGTAATAATTAATGTGATATAATAAATTATATTAATATTATATTGTGAATATAATTAAATTATATTGAAATTATACAATTGCAATCTTTGGGGAGTTTATTTAAGTGAATCATGTTTGAAATTGTACACTGGCTATAAAAATTATATTAAAATTTTACTATGGATCATAAATTTTATAAAAATTATATTGTGAATATAATAAATTATATTGAAGGTATACTGTGAATATAATAAATTATACTGAATTATATTATAAAACTCGTGGAAGTTATCTATGGTCCTATGAAGAGTGAATTGAATCATACTAAAATTATACTAATGGATATTTTGAAGATAAAGTGCATAAAAGTTTTATACCTAAACACAATTAGATAGCCAAAATATACCATGGATTTTAATTGTGTTTAGGTATAAAAATGGTATGTACTTCATCTTAAAAATACATGGATATTTTGTTTACTTAATTGTGTTTAGGTATACAAATGGTATGCACTTTATCTGCCACTTGATTAACATTTACTTGAGTTAGGTATAATACCTGGGTGTCGAGATTGGGTGTGAAAATGGAAGATATAAAAATGGTATGCACTTTATCTGCAACCTGATTAGCATTTACTTGGGGTTAGGTATAATACTTGGGTGTCGAGTTTGAGTGTGAAAATGGAAGATATGGATACATATAATAGACAGATATATATGTATAATATACTTAATATATTTTGTACATTTTATTAAGAGGCTTGGAAAAGAATATAGGAGAAGTTAAACATGATTTATGGGCGGGAGGGGAATGATGTGTTAGCAATGAATGTAATTAGGAGATGATGGCAAGAATTAAGGAGATAAAAGTTAAGTCCTAATTTTTAGGAGAGATTTTTGGGATGAAATTGCGACATTCTCGGACATTAAAGAGATGCCAAATTCTTTTAGGTATCTACAAATGTAAACAATACACTGTCTCATTTGATATATATACTTTATGATGCTAGGGTTCTGTATATACTATTATTTAAAAATGTGATACTTATGAAAGTTTCCTTAAATGAAATCCATATAGAAGTTTTTTCCTAATTCTTGGCATTTAATAAAGTTACCTTATAGTTTTAAATTCTGCTTCAAAATTGAATATGGAAACATCAAGCAAAAAATACACCCCACCTAAATCATAGGTGCCCTTTCTCTAATAGAAACTTGAAGCAAAAGTAACAAAATAAAGAATATATGAAAATCTGCCGCAGTCAGAATAAAAGAATGTTTCCTATTACTTCTAGGTTTCTGTAACATTGCTTAAACTCCACGGATGAGGGACCTCTATAAATACTACCACTAACCTAAACTAAGTTTTCCCCTGCCTTCTTTAATTCCCTGATCGTTGTTTCTTCTCTTTCAATGGCTTCCCTTACCAACCATTGTTTCTTCATCTTTCTATTAGTGATCTCCTCTTTTCACTCGCAGATTTCCGCCTTTATGAAACTCTTCTATAAGGATTGCTTCTCTTTTCATGACTGCGGCAGGAACAAGATTCTTCAGAAAGCTATCGTCTTTATGGATCAGCCTGGTTTTAATGATTACAAGCACTCTCTTTTGCATACAAAATTTATTTCCGAAGTGTCCAAAATTGTCCCTGATGTTGTGGAGACAATCAAGAGTTCTATCGAACAACTGATCAAAGATGCAGAGGCCAAACACTTGGTGGTTTCTGGAATTATTCCAATTGGTTGCCTTCCAGGTTTTCGAACGATGTTTCCCGATAATAGCAGGAAAATTCAATGTCACAAAGGACTAAATTTGTTCGCAACATTGCACAATGATCATCTATGGCAAGCGTTGGAGGAGCTACGATTGAAGTACCCTGAAGTTGAGATCATATATGCAGATTATTTCAAGGCGTTTATGGCAGTTCTATGCAATCATGAGTTCTTGGGATTCAAGACTAAGACATTGATGAAGGTTTGTTGTGGTAGTACTGACAGCGGTCCGTTTAATTTTGATCCGCATAAGAAGTGTGGAACGGAAGGAGTTGTAGCATGTTCTGATAGGGCTTCGCATATACATTGGGATGGATTTCGACTGACACCGGAGGATTCGAAGAATATGATTGATACTCTCTTCAGCAAAAACGGTTTTGTATTTCCAGAGTTTAAGTTCTCAACAAATCATCATACAGCTGCAGCAGAAAGGCACCGTTCCAAGGTTTATGGACGATTTAGAGATGGTCTAAGGCATTTATTGGAGTTGCATGCTAATAACGTAGTGGACTACTGAAATACTAGTATTTGTTTTGCTCTGTCCAATCTGAGTCGCTTTAATTTTGCTGATGAGGTTCGAACAAACAAAGAGTTTTGTACTTTGATATATATTGGGTAGGCCCTCAAATATTGTTTTGTATGTACAGAGGCTGATTTCCTCTTCTCACTGTATACCTTTCGTGTTTACTAATCAATAAGCAATTCTTTGATTTGTCTCGAATGATGCAGTGTCTCTTGTTTTTGTTTTTCTATGCTTAATTTCTGACACTGAAAATTTGAAAATTGAGTACATAAATTAAGGGGAATGGGTTCTTTAATTGACAAGTTAGGGGAGCGTGACCTATCTGATATTCGTGGTAAGATCTTTTCTATCCTTGGATCCTCAGCATTTGAGTTATACAGCTCGGATTAGCGCAAATATGACGCAGATGACTATATGTGGATGTTGTGGCCTTAAAGCTGGCTGTTTTTGTATAACAAATGCACATGGAAATGTTTGACGTTAGTGTTTTTGTAAAGTAGCCAACTCAGATGCACACGAAGGACAAAGCTTAACTAATGTATTTAGCTACTCGCACAGAAAGTGATGCTTTTCATGTACTCGTCTTCAAAGTCTAGAAAAGAATCTTGGTATGGTTTGCGAAATCCTGAGGATTCTCACTTCCTTTCAATTGCTTCTGCCCATATTTCCTCCAATTGTAGCCATCTTCTGCTTTCTGTTCTCTAACATATTGAGATGGTTGATTGTAATGTATTGGAGCTGGATTACTCTGCATGTTCTCTTGGAAAAGCTTTGAACTGGAGCCACTTCAGTTTTCACCCCAGTAGTTTTGCTGCGGGGAGTTCATTTTGCTGGTTAAGTTTCCTACTGCGGCAATAGATGGGCTAGAGTCCTCCCCAGGGTGAGAGTGGGTGACATCTGCACCAAAAACTAATGCTAGGACTGTCGCTGACAAGGGGAATTCCCCTTGATATAGAATAAAAAAGCAGAGTGTTTCTTCCTCCCACCTTCACATTGATTTTCAGCGCTACATTGGCTAGATCGATACTGTTTGCTCATCTTATATACTCTTACATGTTTTGTGAAACAGCACTGTGAGACAACTCCTAGTTCAGTCTCACAAATTCGCTTCTTCAGATCACCTGGTCAAGAAATAAAAAAGATTAGCCACCACAAATTGCAAACTTCTGCTAAAGAAGACAAGAAGTTTTATTTTCATTTATACCATAAAGATAAAACTTTATTGTCATAGCATGAGGCTGCAACTTTGTCATAGCATCGCGTAATCGAGTTTTCAAGACTCTTTCGACCTGATCAGGGCGTGCACTCGAAGGTGGCAGAACAGGATTTGGATTGAGAAACAAAATAGTAAAGTCAATATTGGGTTGAAACACCAAACAGACTAGAAAAGAACACTGCAAACTGCTTATTTACCATGCCAGATATCTGGCACATTTGTGCAAGCTCAGAACAAAACTCATGTGCAACACTGTCTTGCTCCTTGCCAGAAAAGTGTATTCAGATCCAATTGTTAACTGTTCCTCCATTTACCATTCAGTCAATAAGAGATACAGAGTTAATCTTAGCTGAACAACGAACAACAGCCCCACAGTCTGATATAGAAATGGAAATAAAATGGAAGTGAATTTATAAGTAAATTACCATGTCATAAACAGTGACTGGCTCACTGCTAATAAATATTGTGAAGAAGTAAAACACAGCAACGATGATTTCTTTTCCGTGTCTCAACATGTCAAAAATGACTACTGTCTAGCCTTAAAAGAAATCTAGACAAAAAGAACAATCCTCTGTCAGTGATCATAGCAAATGCTTAGCCTTAACGATCTAACATTATTTTCGAAATGTGTTAAAGATGGAAGAGGGATCATAACACGGGACTCAAAAATGGCTATCGTTCACCAATATAGCCCGTGGCAAAGCAGGACAGACGTTCCCTCACCATAAATGAAGAAAACAGAAAATTTTATTTAAATTAATTTTTGACAGGAAACGGAAGGCCAGCATGTAGGAACACCACTACTTGCAGCTAGACATGGTATGACCTAATACAAAAGCCTACATACCTCAACTCTCTTGTTGCTTGAGATGTTAATAAACACGAAATGCAATACTTCCTCCACATATTTCCGCTATGAGTAACCTCCACCTTCACACCTCTCAGTGCTCTTTTGATCTGCAACTCAAAAATCACCAGTTACAGAGTCAGAGAAACAACATTCATAAAGAAGCAAGTTGCCGAAGTAAGACAACATATCAAGAAAGTACAATCTCCCACGCTAACTAGATATAGGACTACAAACATCTAAACAATGACTAGAACTTAAGAAGAAGATTCTTATAAAGTAAGAAGTTTACCTTTACACAGTCAGCATCAAACAGTGGTCTTAAAAAGTTAGAGTTGTTTTACTACTGTCAAAAAAGAATGCTTTTAGAGAACTTTTGGAAATTGGAACACTTTGTTCACGTACCTTCATACTATTCTCCTCGAGACAATAGACAAAATACATAGGTTATACTCTAACTATGAACCAAATCTCTGTTACACACTTTTTGCGAACAAAAATCACCTTATACACTCAACCTTTCTAAAGTGTAGCTAAGACACACCACTTTCTTTTTGACCAATTTTTTAAAACATGTGTAATATCACGCACCAATAATATTATGCCATGTGTCATTAATTTTTTAAGAATAAAACAATTTAAAATTACAAATATACCCCTCAACCTTCCTTTTCAATCTCTCTTCTCCGCCTCATCGCCATTGACGCCGACCACCATAAAAAAACCACAATTATCACCTTCCAATTACAAATCAAAATTAGATGCCCAAGCAGATTAATCCCAAGTTTTGGAGTCGGAATTCGAATCTAACACAAATTATGAGCCAAAACTCCAATCAACATTAAAGAAATTCGTTGTCGGAGTTTTCATCAATTTTAACTTTTCTCTAAATTCTCTTAATAAATGTTGACTGTGTAAGAGATCATTTCACAACAGAGATCTTTCATAACATATCAAGCAGAGGAAGGTCTCATGTATTTCCTAAAATAGAGTAGAGGACATTATTTTGCTCAACCTGACGAGAGGTCAAAGAAAACGATCCTAATATACACTTCAAAAATTAGAAAAAATAAGCAATCAAACCCAGATCTACAGAATTTTCTTAGTTATAGAGTCCACTTAATTTTCTTTATCAATTCCTTCCAAATCCTTTTACATTATTGTTTATCTTAAAATTATCGAGAGAGAGAAGATGGAAAAAAAGAGTGTGGAAGAAGACGGAAATAGGGGAGGGGGAGTTTTAGTGGACTAACACAAAGGGGAGGGGCTCTTGATAAGATAAACCGGGGAAGGGATGGGGTCAAAGTTAAGGAACCAAATAGTGTTTAAAAAAAGAAAATATTGAAAGTTTGGCACTATGTCATTTAAATAATGATTGAGACAGAAAATTCACAGTTCTACGCGCTTACATTTTTTTTGGTTAACACGCGCGTGTGACGTAACAAAAGTGGTGTGTCTTAGTTGCACTTTGGAAAGGTTGAGTATGTAAAAATAATTTTCATCCGCAAAAAATGTATAACGGGGATTTGGTCCATAGTTTAGGGGGTAATTTATGTATTTATATGAAAGTTGCATCATATAAACATCAGAGTCGGTTCACTTTGATTTTGTCTCTTTATGTGCCTAGTTTCATAAAGTCACCGATATGTATTATGTAAGTCGCGTATATATATATATATATATGAAATAATAGTGTACCGGTCTTGTCTAAACTGTTGCTTCATATGGATTTGATAGTGACGTTGCATCTTATGGCTTTGATTGCAGTGCTTTCACGTGCAAACTATATACCTTGCCTTGCCTCATTTTTTAAGAACGAAATTAGAACAAGGTGAACTAAAGAAATTACTAGAGAATTGAAACACCAAACACAAGGAGTGAAAATATGCCTACAACTTGATATCAGTTTAACTATAGAACGAGGAAGTGAAAGTAACACCCAAAGTTCGTGATTATATTGTTGCCTAAATGAAAATGAAAACAAAAAAATGTTGGGTCCATCCCATATGTGAAAGAAGGGAAGTTTTCTTTTGCTTTGAAAACTTCAAACCAACCAATTAATACTACAAAATATTTGGGAAGACTTTTGCAGTAGTGATATCATTACATACATCATCATGGGCATTTGAAAGAAGGGAAGTTTTCTTTTGCTTTGAAAACTTCAAACCAACCAATTAATACTAGAAAATATTTGGGAAAACTTTTGCAGTAGTGTTGATGTCATTTCATACATCATCATGGGCATTTGTAAGAAGGAAAGTTTTCTTTTGCTTTGAAAACTTCAGCCAACCAATTAATACTAGAAAATATTTGGGCTGACTTTTGTGTTGATGTCATTACATACATCATCATGGGCATTCTGCAACTATAAATAGGTGCCTCTACTTTCATTTGTAATCACACTAAAACAAAGAGAAAGAGAGTGATTTATAGAGTAAGAAGCAAAATAATCTATGAGAAAAACTATAGAGAGTTTGAGCGGTATTTGTAACGACCCGACCGGTCATTTTGATCTCTAGTATGTCGTTTGGCGATTTTAGGCCTTGAATAGCTTCACTTCAGGTGCTATGACTTGTACGTGTGATCTGAATTGAATTTCGAAAAGTTCGGGTTGGATTTGGAAAGAAAATTCTAATTTCGAAAGCTTTAAGTTGGAAGAATTGGCTAAGATTGGACTTTTGAGTAAACGACCTCGGAATTGAGATTCGAAGGTTCCAATAAGTTCGTATGATGATTTCGGACTTGGGCGTATGTTCGGGTTGAGTATCGGATTGTTCCGGCGTATTTGGGCTCCTATTATGGAAAGTCATCATTTTGAAAGCTTAAGAATTTTTTAAGTTTGACTTGAAGTGGATTTTAATGTTATCGATGTCCGTTTGGGATTCCGAGCTTGGGAATAGTTCGGTATGGTGATTTTAGTCTTAGGAGCGTGTCTGGACGTTGATTTGGAAGTCTGTAGGTCATTTCGGCGTCAATTGGGGAAAGTTGAAAATTTGATAATTTTTGGAAAGTTTGGCAAGGAGTGGACTTTTTTGTATTGGATCGGATTTCGATTCCGGAAGTGAGAGTAGGTCCCTGATGTCAATTATTGCTTGTTTGCAAAATTTGAGGTCAATCGGACTTGATTTGATAGGTTTCGGCGTCAAATGTAGAAGTTTGAAGTTCTAAATTCACTAAGCTTGAATTGGGTATGATTCGTGATTTTAGCATTGTTTGATGTGATTTGAGGCCTTGAGCAGGTTTGTGTTATGTATTGGGACTGGTTGGTGTGATTGGGCGAGGTCTCGGGGGCCTCGGGTGTGATTCGAGGTGGTTTCGGATCAAGTTTGGGTGAGTTGATGTTGTTGATGTCTAAGGTCTGGTTTTGTTCTTCGCGAACGCGAAGGTGTTCACGCATTCGCGAAGAAGGATCTGTTGGTTACTGACTTTTCTGCTACGTGTTCGCGACTGGGGCCTCGCATAAGGTAAGAAGGTGAAGCTACGCATTCGCGATTGGGGCATCGCGTTCGCGACTGGGGCCTCGCGTAAGGGAAGAAGGTGAAGCTACGCATTCGCGATTGGGGCATCGCGTTTGCGAAAGGGAACTGGGCTGGTGAGAATTTTGGCCTTCGCGTTCGCGAAGGGTGAACCACGTTCGCAAAGGTTCGCCTGGTAAAGCATCGCGTTCGCGAGCTGTGACTCGCATTTGCGAAAGGCAGTTTTTGAGTTGGAGCTTGTATTGCTTCACGAACGCGAGGGGCTTGCCGCGTTCGCGAAGACGATCACTTGGGCAGTGTATAAGTTAGCAAAAACGGGTTTTAGGCTCATTTTATCTCATATCTTCCATGGGAGCCGACCTTGGGGAGATTTTGGAGGAGATTCTTCGTCACCCATCACTAGGTAAGTGATTGCTTCACGTTGTGAGTTAAATATATGGTTATGTATAGATTTAAACATGAAAATTAGTAGAAATTTGGGATTTTGAAGAAAAAATCTAGAAATTGGCGTTTTTGAATTTTGACCACGAAATTTGCACCTGGAACTGGGAATAAATTATATATTTGAGTTTGTGGTGCTGTTGGTAATGTTTATCTTCAAAAAAATTCAGAATCCGGGCACGTGGGCCCGGGAGTTGATTTTAACGACTTTTCGAGCGGAGATGAGAATTTGTTTAAATTTATTAATTATGGGTATTAGAGTGTATTTTGATTGGTTGCACATTGTTTAACTAGTCTCGGGTCGTTTGGCTTGGATTGAATAGTTGGAGAGGCATTGGAGCTGGTTTTGGAACTTCGGAGCGAGGTAAGTTTCATGTATTACCTTGTGAGGGGAAAACTACCCCTAGATGATAATTATTACTCCCTCCGTTTCAATTTATGTGCGACTAGTTGTGGGTGCTACGTATGCACGAGGTGACGAAAGTCCGTACGTAGCTATATCATGTTTATGTCCGGGTAGACTTAGCATCTTAGGGATGTACATAATTTGGTAAATACCGAATTACCGTACCGAAACCGACAATTTTGGTATTTGGTATGGTATTTGGTTTAATTTTAAAAAAAAATGGTATTAGGTATGGTATTTGATATTTTAAAACAAATTACCGAAATATCGATACCATACCGAAATATATATTATATAACACAAAGCACATATTATCAATTATAACATAAATATAAAAAATCTAAAATTTTACTTTCCTTTATTCTCTAAGTTCATCAATTATCTCTAAACAAGTAACAAGATATTTCTAATGATCAAAATTATTCTTTTATGTACATTTTTCTCTCTGTGGGTCGATATTTGCTGGTTTTGGACAAAAATATTGTCAACAAACATTTTCAGTTTTGTATTTTTGAGTATTTTAATTAAGAATATTAGAGTCTATTGCACTATGCACTAGTTAGTATTTGAACCGAATAAATCAAAGTTACCGAATCGAATAAACCGAAACTGAAAGGAGAAAAAACGAATCATACCGAATTTAATTAGGTACGGTATTTGTATAGGATTTTAAGAAATCGAATACCGAAAATACCGAATCGAAATGTCTAAATATCGTACCGTACCCGCAGACCGTTATTTAAGTGATTGCACTAGCCATATTCTGGTTGCTATTTGGTTTTTTCTTCCACAGCGTTGCCGCACTTCATGAAGAACATTCCCTTTAAGTACTAATACTAAAGCAGAAACGCTAATGTATTTATTTAATTTACTAATACTATAGAGTTAGACAACATCATCAATTAGGAGGAAAGAAGGATAATTAGTGATTTTATTGTTAAAAGAAAGAAAGAACATGAAATACTGATAGAAAATTCAATTTTCAAAAGATACAGTAGCAGAAAAGAAGGAAATAAAGAAAACATTTTAAAGCTCCACAATAGATAGGCGTCCTACAATGTATTCACAAAATGTTCAAGTTCATCGCAATCTAGATTTCTGTCACTTTAAATGTTCTTACCACTTGATATTTGGATTACAAACTAAAAACATGAAATATTCAGTTGAATAACGGTCTCCATCAACCCGATAGAACTTCCTTAGAAAGCACATTTGGAATTGGAGCTGTTTAAAAACAACACTCGTAATCCTTATCCTTATGAAACTCTTCTATAAGGATTGCTTCTCTTTTCATGACTGCGACAGGAACAAGGTCCTTCAGAAAGCTATCGTCTTTATGGATCAGCCTGGTTTTAATGATAAGCTTTAAAGCTTTCGGTGGTTTTTGTGCATCTACTTTGTAAAGTCTGGATGTTGTATTTTTCGTTACCTCGTTGAATATCCACAAATGAACATATATGTGGTTTTTGCTGGTTGGCATGTTGTTGCCTTGTCATTAAGTTTCCTATTTTGAGTCCTCCCCAGGGTGAGAGTGGGTGACATCTGCACCAAAAAATAATGGTAGGACTGTCGCTGACAAGGGAAATTCGCCTCGATATTGCATCAACAAGCACAGTGTTTCGGCGCTACATTGGCTAGATACATGTTTTGTCAAACAGCACTGTGAGACAACTCCTAGTTCAGTCTCGCAAATTCGCTTCAGATCACCTGGTCAAGAAATAAAAAAAGATTAGCCATTTTTGTGGCAAGATAAGAAGTTTTATTTTCATTTATACCATAAAGAGACAGCATATTGCAAACTTCTGCTAAAGAAGATAAGAAGTTTTATTTTCATTTATACCATAAAGAGAGCCATTATTGTCTGGCAAGATAACAACCAGGAGATAAAGCTCCCTCCCATGCATCTTCAACTTTGTCATAGCATCATGAAATCGAGTTTTCAAGACTCTTTCGACCTGATCAGGGCGTGTACTCGAAAGTGGCAGAACAGGATTTGGAATGAAGTTCTAAAAAGACAAGACAGTAAAGTCAATATTGGGTTGAAAGACCGAATAGACAAGAAAAGAAAACTGGAAACTGCTCATTTACCATGCTCATAACAAAATTCATGTGCAACACTGTCTTGCACGTTTCGAGAAAAGAACAATAGCCACACAAAAAGTCTCACAAAAAATGCCAGGATGCTGTGTAACAGTGCACCTCCAAGGTTTTCATTGAATCAAAATAATGAAAGGAAAAAGCAACGCAAACTTTCTACCGGTACACACCAGTAGGTGCCAAAATGAACATAAATGAAAAACAACAGATGAGACGAGATTTAAACAATGTCAACAGCACTAGATACCTTATTCTTCATATTCCATTGGCCAACTTGTGGCAGGCAGTCTTTTTCTCGGCCGTTATCATGATACATAGGCTGCAGAAATACATACTCATTACTGAAATCCTAACTAACATAAACATTTTCACTGCACAAATCAAATTTAAGCAAGAATGGTATACCCAGGGGTAGTAAGACTATCCCCCCTCAACCATGAGAAGAATCAATTTTTAAAAAGCAGTGAGGAGCCTCAACTTGTGCCAACTTGTCAATAATCTTAATGCCAAACTCCTTGGCATATGGGTTATTAGCGTAGGTGTTATGACGTACAACCTGACATAGAAACAGAAATAAAATTGAAGTTTATAAACAAATTATCATGTCAAAAACAGTCATCTGATTGTAACAATGATCATCTGTGGCAAGCATTGGAGGAGTTGCGATTGAAGTACCTTGAAGTTGAGATTATATATGTGGATTATTACAAGGCATTTATGGCTATTCTTCGCAATCAATGCACTCTTGGGATTCAAGACTAGTAAGACGTTGATGAAGGTTTGTTGCGGTAGTACTATTGGGTCCATCCCATGACCCATGTGAAAGAAGATGAAGCTTCCTTTTGGTTTTGTCAAGTCAACCAAGTTAGAAGTTCAATTTGGGCAATTAGCTTTTGAAGTGAATATTGATGTCATTGCATACATCAATATGAGCATTCTTCAACTATAAATAGGTGCCTCTAACTTTATTTGCAATCACACCAAAACAAAGATAAAGAGAGTGATTTACAGAGTAAGAAGCAAAATAATCTGTGAGGAAAAATATAGAGAGTTTGAGCGGTATTGTAGTGAGGTGAAAAAATTAAAAGAGGGTTGTTTCTTTTGAGTGTTTAGTGGTCTTGGAGTATTTTACTCTGTCACGACCCAAAATCTCACCTGTCGTGATGACGCCTATCTCAATACTAGGCAAGCCGACATTCTCAATAAACTACCATATCGTTTAAAATTTGAAAACATAATAATTAAATTCAGCAGAAGAAATCTCACAAATACAAATATAACACTCTCAAAAGTCGGTGTCACTGAGTACATGAACATCTAATATGTATACAATGTCTGATGGATAAAAACCAACGTCTGAAAGTATAGAACAGTACAATAACCGAAGGAAAGAGAGACAAGATCAGCGGATGCCAAGCAGCTACCTTGATAGTCTCCAACTGATAGTACTCTGAAATCTAACAGTCTCCGTGTCCGAAAGTACCTGGATCTGCACACGAGGTGCAGAGTGTAGTATGAGTACAACCAACTCAATAAGTAACAAGACTAACCTCTAGGCTGAAAGTAATGATGAACTCCGCAGGTACAGTCCAGTATAAATAATGGTACAGAAATGTAGGCATACTTTCAAGTTCAACAGTTAAACTTAGTACAAGTGAAATAGATCAATACTGAATGATATGAGGAATATGACATCTCAGTGGAAAGATCTCATGTAATACTGGTCACAAATCATTAGGTCACTCGGTACTGTTTATGGCCAATCCAGCCCAGGGATATTCCATCCTGTATATATATATATATATATATATATATATATATATATATATATATATATATATATATATATATATATATATATATATATATATATATATATATACACACACACACACATCGACTAATAGTCAGTCTCTCAGTACCGTATAAGGCCAATCCAGCCCTGAAAATTATTTCCCCAAATGTAAATGATATGGACAAGATCCATGTCCAGGTAAATTCATCACAATATAAATAAGTAAGGCAAGTCCATGCCTTGGGAAAATCTATCCCGAATATATATAATTATCTACGCTTACTAGGGGTGTGTACAGACTCCGGAGTGGCTCCTTCAGCACAAGCGTAATATAAAGCCGATATGGCCTACTGCAGGCGGGCAGTCCCGATCCGTAAAATAATATAGCCTATAAGGCCTGCTACAGGCGCGCAGTCCAGATCCATATAATAATAAAGCCAATAAGGTCTGCTGCACGCGGGCAACCCGATCCCATAAATATTCTCACAATGGATGAGCATGGCTGCATATGAAATTTATATTTTAAAACAATTAATTTAACTGCAACACGACCCCATGGTCCCAAAATATCGACACGTAGCCTAAACATGATCTTTAATAAGAGTCTCAACTCAATTTCTCTAACACGTGGGAAATGTTTAGATAATAACATGATTCTTTAATTTTTACAACTTCATAGAATTTATTCAAGTTAGAGTTTCAATGGTGCACGTCCACACGCTCATCAACTATAGTGTGCGTCACCTTCAAACAATTCATTTAATACCAATTCGGGAATTCATACCCTCAGAACCAAGTTTAGAAGTGTTACTTACCTCGAACAGTGTAATTCTCACTCCGTGTGATGACCCAAAATATCATCCTTAAATTTAATAAGTAATTCTATGTTCTAAGACCTCAAAAAATACCATTTATCCTTCATCGACTTGTGTGCGTAGTCCGTAAAATTTTCTGGAATATTTTCATGTGAAAATAAATTAAAATATGAAATAGAGCTTTAAAATTCAAGTGAGTTGACTTTGGTCAACGTTTTTAGCAAACGAACCCGGATTAGTATTTTGACAGTTCCGGTAGCTCCGTATCGTGATTTGGGACTTGGGCATATGCCCGAAATTTAATCTGGAGGTCCCTAGCTCAAGTTATGACCATTTAACGGAACTAGCAATTTAAAGGCTAAATATTCCAAGTTTGACCACGGGGTTGACTTTTTGATATCGGAGCCGAAATCCGATTCTGGAAATTTGAACAGCTCCGTTATGTCATTTATGACTTGTGTGCCAAGTTTGAAGTCATTCCGGATTCATTTAATATGTTTTGGCACGAGATTTGCAAATTGAAGGTTTAAAACTCAAAGTTCGAATCGGGATGTGAATTGTAATTTCAGTGTTGTTTGACGTGATTATAGACCCCGAGTCAGTCCGTATTAGGTTACGGGACTTGTTGGTATATTCGAACGGTGTCCCTAATACCCCAAAAGTGAAACGGATCGATATCGAAACAAGAATTGGACTTAAGCAAAAACAAATCTGAAATTTGGGTTCTGGTATAATCGCACCTGTGGAATTTTGACCGCAGGTGCGAGCTCGCAGAAGCGAGACTTCCATCGCAGATGCGGCCTTCACAGGTGCAGCCCATTTGCGCAGAAGCGGGCGTCGCAGGTGCGACATTTTGTCCGCAGATGCAAAACCTTGCCTGGCAGCCCCTTTGCGCAGATGCGAGCTCGCATGTGCGAGCCCAGGCACCGCAGATGCGAAAATGCTGGGGCAGAATACATAAAATCGGGTCTTAGCCATTTTTACTCATTTTTGAGTTTTGAGTCTCGGATTTGGGCGATTTCAAGGGGAATTTTCATGAATTTGAACTGGGTAAGTGTTCTTTATCATATATTGATTGTATTTCACAAATCCATGTCTATATTCATCATTTATTTCGGATTTAGATGGAAGAAATTGAAATTTTTGTAAAACTTTCCAAAAACAAAAAATTAAGATTTGAAGGTCCATTTGATATCGGAATTGGACAAATTTGGTATGGTTGAACTCGTGTCGGAATGGATGTTCGAATTTCGTGAGTTTTTCTGGGATTTGAGACGTGGGTCCCACTGCCGAATATTTTAATGAATTTCGGATTTTTATCCGGAAAAATTATAAATTCATATGGAATTAATTCCTATGATTAGTATTGAATATAGTGAATTGTTTGTGAATAAATTTGAAGCTTTCGGAGGCAAATTTAAAAGGCAAAGCTGTGGTTGAATAATTGATTGGAATTTGCAAAGCGAGGTAAGTGTCGGGGTTAACCTTGACTAGAGGAAATAGAACCCTTAAATTATTTATTATGTGAATTGCATGTGAACGACGTATAGGCGAGTTGACGAGTGTCTATACGTCGTCAAATTAATTGTTTGCCTGCTTTCCTGAAAAATCATAAATTATTTTTAATCATAAATTAAGTATTATAATAATTGTTTCTCTTATTCTTTGTCAAATAGTAATTCTTGAATTCCTGCATTAATTGTTACATGTTATTTGAATTATGTGCCTTAATTGTTATTTGACATTTAGCATATTAAATATTAAACTGCCTATTTGCTCCCTGATTTCCATAATAAATTGCTATTTGTCATTGTTTGCTTCATAATTAAATCATAATTATTGTATGCTTGTTGTCTTTTGATTTTATGTTAATTGTTGCGTTTATTGGGGAATTTCTTCTATAAGAATTGATTGGTAAATGAATATGTTGGAGGAGCGGGTTGTACGTCGCAACAAGATTGGTTATAATGAATATATTGGAGGATCGGGTTGCACGCCGCAACAGACTTATTAAAAGTCAATATTGGAGGATCGGGTTGCACGCCGCAACAGACTTATTAAAAGTCAATATTGGAGGAGCGGGTTGCATGCCGCAACAGAACTGAATGTGGATATATTGTGAGAGCGGGTTGCACGCTGCAACAAAAATAATGAAAATGATGATTGGTTATGACTGCTGAGTTGCTTTCAATTATTATAAATGAATTACCTGATTTATTCCTATTATTGTTGTTGTTACTAATATTGCGTACACGTTAACGTAAGTGAACGGCCTTAGCCTCGTCACTACTTCGCCGAGGTTAGGCTCAGCACTTACCAGTACATGGGGTCGGTTGTACTGATACTACACTCTGCACTTCTTGTGCAGTTTTTGGAGTTGGTCCCAGTGGCGTACCATATACTTGCTCGGATGTTAGCTATCAGAGGAGACTTGAGGTATAACTGCATGGCGTCCGCAGTTCTGAAGTCCCCGTCTATTGTATTTTAACTGTGTGTTTATTTCCAGACAGCTTTATATTATTCAGACCTTTATTTGTATTTATTCTAGAAGCTCGTGCACTTGTGACACCAATTCTGGGATGGTATTTAGACACCGTTGTTTGATGGATTATTTCACTATATTTCAAACTTTGCTTCTGCATTTATTTCCTTGTTATTAATAAATTTAAAATTGTTTTAAAAATGGATAATGTTATTCTAACGTTGTCTTGCCTAGTAAGTGAAATGTTAGTCGCCATCACGATCCGAAGGTGGGAATTTCGGGTCGTGAAAGTTGGTATCAGAGCACTAGGTTACATAGGTCTCACGAGTCACAAACAAGCTTAGTAGAGTCTGAAGGATTAGTATGGAGACGTCTGTACTTATCTCTCAGAGGCTATGAAGTTTAGGAACAATATCACTTCTTTATTATTCTATCGTGCGATTTTATTCTATCAAAGGTGATTGAACCATTCTACTCTTATTCTCTCGCAGATGGTGAGAACGCATAATACCTCTACCGATGGACAGGGACCAGAACCCCCGGTGGCAACTATGGCCAGGGGCAGAGGTCGAGGCCGAGGTAGAGCTCAGTCCAGAGCTCGAGCAGTTGCACCTGTTGTAGAACCTCAGGTAGACCTTCAAGAGGAGGTCCCAATTCAGAATGTACCAGTTGGACCAGTTCATGTCCCGGAAGGATTCATAGCCACTCTAGTGCTTCAAGATGCTTTAGTCCGATTGGTGAGTCTTATGGAGGGTGTGGCCCAGAATGGTACATTTCCAGTGGCACCAGCCATCTCACAGGCTGGGGGAGGAGCACAAACTCCCACTACTCCCGCCCCGGAGCAGATGGCTCCCCAGAATCAGGCTCCAGCAGCCCCGCCAGTTGGGGTAGTTCAGCCAGTTGTTGCAGCACAAACCGGTGATAGGTCCGCCATGTCTTTGGAGGCCTTATTCAGACTGGATAAGTTAACTAAGCTCTTTCCAGTCCACTTCAGTGGTACACCTTCTGAGGACCTATAGGATTATCTTAAACGCTGCCATGAGGTGCTGCGAAATATGGGTATAGTTGAGACCAATGGAGTTGATTTTGCTGTATTCCAGATGACGGGTTCCGCCAAGAGGTGGTGGAGAGATTACACATTGACCCGACCAGTCGGATCGCCTGCACTTACCTGGGAGCAGTTCTCTCAGCAATTTCTGGAGAAGTTCCTCCCTATCACATCAAGAGAGGAATTCCGCAAGTAATTCGAGCGTCTACAGCAGGTCAATATGACTGTTGCTCAGTATGACTCCCGTTTTGTGGATTTGGCCCGTCATGCTCTCCTTTTACTACCTACGGAGGGAGAGAGAGTGAGGAGGTTCATTGAGGGACTCATTCACCCTATCAGACTTCAGATGGCCAAGGAGACTGGAAGTGAGATTTCTTTTCAGGCGGCTGCTAATGTCGCAAGGAGGATCGAGATGGTTCTTGCATAGGAAAGAGGGCAAAGGTCCGATAAGAGGCTTCGTCAGTTCGGTGGTTACAGTGGTGCCTCGTCTGGAGGCCAGGGTAATTTTGGTAGGGGTCATCCTCCCAAACCGTTTCATTCAACACTTCATGTATCTCCCAGTGCTTCGGGGAGTCACGGTCCTATTATGCCTTACTCTGGGCAGCCAGTATTCAGTGCACATTCAGCCCCTATCAGTGCACCACCACTCCAGAGTTACTACAGTGGTTATCCGGCCCATCCGGGTCAGCTTCAGCTTCAGCAGCCACGGCATCAGGATGGGTGTTATGAGTGTGGGAACATTGGTCATATCAGGAGGTATTTCCCTAGATTGGCGAGTAACAGATCTCGGCAATATTCTCGTGCTATCATACCGGCACCGGTTGCTTCACCGCTTGCTCAGCCAGCTAGAGGCAGGGGTCAGGCAGTTAGAGGTGGAGGTCAGGCCATTATAGGTGGAGGTCAGGCCATTAGAGGTAGAGGTCAGACCGTTAGAGCTGGAGGCCAACCAGTTAGAGGCCGTCCCAGAGATGCAGTTCAGAGTGGCGGGGCCCAGCCCCAATTTTATGCTTTTCCAGCTAGCTCGTGATCGGAGGCCGAGTCATCGGATGCTGTGATCACAGGTATTATTCCAGTTTGCCATAGAGATGCTTCAGTTCTATTTGATCCAGGATCTACGTATTCCTATGTGTCCTCCTATTTTGCTTCATATTTGGTTGTGCCTTGTGATTCTCTGAGTGCTTCTATGTGTGTATCTACACCGGTGGGAGACTCTGTTATAGTAGATCATGTCTATCATTCGTGTGTGTTACTATTGGTAATCTTGAGACCAGTGTGGATCTTCTACTTCTTGATATGGTAGATTTTGATGTCATCTTGGGTATAGATTAGCTGTCTCCTTACCATGCTATATTGGACTGTCATGCCAAGACAGTGACCCTAGCTATGGCGGGGTTACCTCGGTTAGAGTGGAAAGGAACTTCTGGCCATTCTGCCAGTAGAGTTATTTCTTATATGAAAGCTCGACGTATGGTAGAGAAAGGGTGTCTACCCTATTTGGCTTATATTCGCGATCCCAGTGCGGATGTCCCTTCTATGGACTCAGTACCAGTTGTTCGTGAATTTCTAGAAGTGTTTCCTACAGATTTGCCGGGGATGCCACCCGACAGAGATATTGACTTCTGTATTGATTTGGCTCCGGGCATTCAACCCATTTCTATTCCACCATACCGTATGGCCCCGCCGGAGTTGAAAGAATTGAAAGAGCAGTTACAAGACTTGCTTGATAAGGGATTCATTAGACCTAGTGTCTCGCCCTAGGGTGCACTAGTATTATTTGTAAAGAAGAAAGATGGCTCGATGCGGATGTGTATAGACTATCGGCAGTTGAACAAGGCCACTATCAAAAACGAATATCCGCTGCCAAGAATTGATGACTTATTTGATCAGCTTCAGGGTGTCAAGGTATTTTCGAAAATTGATTTGAGATATGGTTACCATCAGTTGAAGATTAGGGCATCTGATGTCCCTAAGACAACTTTTCGGACTCGGTATGGGCATTACGATTTCCTAGTGATGTCATTTGGATTGACAAATGCTCCAGCAACATTTATGGATTTGATGAATTGGGTGTTCAAGCCTTATTTGGATTCTTTTATGGTTGTATTAATTGATGATATCTTGATTTACTCCAGCACTCGAGAGGAGCATGAGCAGCATCTTCGAAGTGTGCTTCACACCTTGAAGAATAATCAGTTATATGCCAAATTTTCAAAATGTGAGTTTTGGTTAGACTCAGTTGCCTTTTTGGGACATGTTGTATCGGCAGAAGGCATAAAGGTAGATCCCAAGAAGATTGAGGCTGTTCAGAATTGGCCTAGACCTACTTCGGTTATAGAGATTCGGAGTTTCCTGGGTTTGGCAGGTTATTATCGTCGGTTCGTGGAAGGGTTTTCACCTATAGCAAGCACATTGACCAGACTAACTCAGAATGGTATTCCATTCTGATGGTCAGACGAGTGTGAGTTGAGCTTTCAGAAGCTCAAGACCGCTTTGACTACGGCGCCAGTATTAGTATTACCCACAGGTTCAGGATCATATACGGTATATTGTGACGCATCTCACATTGGGCTTGGTGCAGTATTAGTGCAAGATGGCAAATTAATTGCATATGCGTCGCTGCAGTTGAAAGTTCACGAGAAGAATTATCCTGTTCATGACTTAGAATTGGCAGCCATTGTTCATGTGCTAAAAATTTGGAGGCATTACCTCTACTGTGTCTCGTGTGAGGTATTTATTGATCATCACAGCCTTCAGTATTTGTTCAAACAAAAGGATCTTAATTTGAGGCAAAGAAGATGGATGGAGTTGTTGAAAGAATATGATATCACCATTTTGTATCACCCCGAAAAGGCCAATATGGTGGCCGATGCCTTGAGTAGAAAGGCTGTGAGTATGGACAGTCTTGCATATATTCCGGTTGGTGCGAGGTATCTAGCTGTAGATGTTCAGACTTTGGCCAATCAGTTCGTAAGGTTAGATGTTTTAGAACCCAGCCGAGTTCTAGCTTGCACAGTCACTCGGTCTTCTTTATATGAGCGCATCAAAGAGAGGCAGTATGCTGATCCTCACTTACTTGTCCTTAAGGACACAGTGTGGCACGGTGATGTAAAACAGGTTGCTGTGGGGGAAGACGGGGTTCTACGAATGCATGGTCGTATTTGTGTGCCAAATGTGGATTGACTTCGTGAATTAATTCTTAAAGAAGCACACAGTTCCAGGTATTCTATTCATCCAAGTACCGCTAAAATGTATCAAGATTTGCGGCAACATTATTGGTGGAGGAGAATGAAAAAGGATATAGTTGCATACGTAGCTCGGTGTCTGAATTATCAACAAGTTAAGTACGAGCATCAGAGGCCTGGTGGTTTGCTTCAGAAGTTAGAAATTCCTGAGTGGAAGTGGGAGCGTATCACAATGGATTTTGTTGTTGGGCTCCCACGAACTCAGAGAAAATTTGATGCAGTTTGGGTCGTTGTGGACAGGTTGACCAAGTCAGCCCATTTTATTCCAGTGGCAGTTACCTATTCTTCAGAGAGGTTAGCTGAAATTTACATTCGTGAGATTTTCCGCCTTCATGGTGTGCCCATGTCTATTATTTCAGATCGAGGTACGTAGTTTACCTCACATTTCTGGAGGGTTTTACAGCGTGAGTTAGGCACGCGAGTGGAGTTGAGTAGAATATTTCATCTACAGACAGACGAACAGTGAGAGCGCACCATTCAGATATTGGAAGATATGCTTCGCTCTTGTGTTATAGACTTTGGAGGTTCTTGGGATCATTTCTTACCACTTGCGGAGTTTGCTTATAATAATAGCTACCAGTCGAGTATTCAGATGGCTCCATATGAGGCATTATACGGAAGGCGATGCCGATCGCCAGTTGGTTGGTTTGAACCGGGAGAGGCTCGATTGTTGGGTACCGATTTTGTACAGGATGCCTTGGATAAGGTCAAGATTATTTAGGATCGACTTCGCACAGCTCAGTCTAGGCAAAAGAGTTATACCGACCGTAAAGTTCGTGATATTGCAGTCATGGTTGGAGAACGAATATTGCTCCGGGTTTCACCTGTAAAAGGTGTAATGAGGTTCGGAAAGAAGGGCAAGTTGAGCCCTAGGTATATCGGACCCTTTGAAATTCTTGAATGGTATACCCAGGGGTAGTAAGACTATCCCCCCCTCAACCATGAGAAGAATCAATTTTTAAAACGCAGTGAGGAGCCTCAACTTGTGCCAACTTGTCAATAATCTTAATGCCAAACTCCTTGGCATATGGGTAATTAGCGTAGGCGTTATGACGTATAACCTGACATAGAAACAGAAATAAAATGGAAGTTTATAAGCAAATTATCATGTCAAAAACAGTCATCTGATTGTAACAATGATCATCTGTGGCAAGCGTTGGAGGAGTTGCGATTGAAGTACCCTGAAGTTGAGATTATATATGTGGATTATTACAAGGCATTTATGGCTATTGTTCGCAATCAATGCACTCTTGGGATTCAAGACTAGTAAGACGTTGATGAAGGTTTGTTGCGGTAGTACTATTGGATCCATCCCATGGCCGAAGATGAAGATTCCTTTTGGCTTTGTCAAGCCAACCAAGTTAGAAGTTCAATTTGGGAAACTAGCTTTTGAAGTGAATATTGATGTCATTGCATACATCAATATGGGCATTCTTCAACTATAAATAGGTGCCTCTACCTTCATTTGTTATCACACCAAAACAAAGAGAAAGAGAGTGATTTACAGAGTAAGAAGCAAAATATTGTGTGAGGAAAAATATAGAGAGTTTGAACGGTATTTTAGTGAGGTGAAAAAAATCAAAAGAGGGTTATTTCTTTTGAGTGTTTAGTGGTCTTGGAGTATTTTACTCTGTCACGATCCAAAATCTCACATGTCGTGATGGCGCCTATCTCAATACTAGGCAAGCCGACAATCTCAATAAACTGCCATATCTTTTAAAATTTGAAAATATAATAATTAAATTCAGCGGAAGAAATCATACAAATACAAGTATAGCACTCCCAAAATCCGGTGTCACTGAGTACATGAGCATCTAATATGTATACAATGTCTGATTGATAAAAACCACTGTCTGAAAGCATAGAACAGTACAATAACTGAAGGAAAGAGAGACAAGGTCAGCAGATGCCATGCAGCTACCTTGATAGTCTCCAACTGATAGTACTCTGAAATGTAACAGTCTCCGTGTCCGTAAGCACCTAGATCTGCACACAAGGTGCAGAGTTTAGTATGAGTACAACCAACTCAATAAGTAACAACACTAACCTCTAGGCTGAAAGTAATGATGAACTCTGCAGGTACAGTCCAGTATAAATAATGGTACAGAAATGTAGGCATGCTTTCAAGTTCAACAGTTAAACTAAGTACAAGTGAAATAAATCAATACTGCATGATATGAGAAATATGACATCTCAGTGGAAAGATCTCATGTAATACTGGTCACAAATCATTCGGTCACTCGGTACTGTTTATGGACAATCCGTCCCAGGGATATTCCATCCCGTATATATATATATATATATATATATATATATATATATATATATATATATATACATACATACATACATACATACATACATACAGTCAGTCACTAAGTACCGTATAAGGCCAATCCAGCCCTGAACAATTTATCCCCAAATGTAAATGATATGGACAACATCCATGTCCAAGTAAATTCATCACAATATAAATAAGTAAGGCAAGTTCATGCCCTAGAAAAATCCATCCGGAATATATATAATCATCTACGCTCACTGGGGGTGTGTGTAGACTCCGGAGGGGCTCCTTCAGCCCAAGCGTAATATAAAGCCGATATGGCCTACTGCAGGCGGGCAGTCTCGATCCGTATAATAATAAAGCCTATAAGGCTTGCTGCAGGCTGGCAACCCGATCCCATCATAGCCCAGATCCATATAATAATAATAAAGTCAATAAGGCCTGTTGCAGGCGGGCAACCCGATCCCATAAATATTCTCACAATGGACGAGCATGACTGAGTATGAAATGTATATTTTAAAATAATTAATTTAATAGCAACAAAACCATATAGGTCCCAAAATATCGGCACGTAGCCTAAACATGATCTTTAATAAGAGCCTCAACTCAATTTCTCTAACATGTGGGAAATGTTCAGATAATAACATGATTCTTTAATTTTTACAACTTTATAGAATTTATTCAAGTCACAGTTTCAATGGTGCACGTCTACACGCTCGTGTACCGTGTGCGTCACCTCCAAACAATTCATATAACACCAATTCGGGAATTCATACCCTCAGAACCAAGTTTAGAGGAGTTACTTACCTCGAACACTATAATTCTCACTCCGCTATGCCCTTGCCTCAAGAATTGGTCTCCGAAAGCCTCCTATCTAGTCACAATTAATTCGTTTCAGCCCACAAAAATTATAGGAATTATTCCATATGAAAATACAATGTTTCCATAAAAATCCGAATTTTCACCCAATAATCGACAGTGGGGCCCATGTCTCGGAACCCGACAAAAGTTACGAAATATGAACGCTCGTCTAACCACGAGTCCAACCATATAAATTTTATCAAATTTCGACATCAACTCGACCTCCGAATCCTCAGTTTAAATCTATGAAAATTTCTACCATTTTCAACCCAATTCATTGATTTCGGGATAAAAACAGCAATGGATTCAGGTATTTTAACCAAAATTGAGTTAAGAACACTTACTCGTGGTTTTCCTTTAAAATCTCCCAAAAATTGCCTCTTCACGAGCTCCAAGTCGTCAAAAATGGAAAATGGGACGAAGTCCCATTTTTAGATCTTAAACATTCTCTCCAGGTTCGCATTTGCGAATGAACAGTACCTCCCATGAACAGTGTTTCGCAATTGCGAATGAACAATATTTTCGCAAATTGCGATAAATGGTTCGCAAAATTGCGAATGAACAGTGTTTTCGCTATTGCGATAAATGGTTCTCAATTGCGAATGAATAGTGTTTTCGGGATTGCGATAAATGGTTCGCAATTGCGAATGAACAGGACCTCACCAGAAACCATCAAACTCAAACTTCTCCGAAAAAATCCGAAACCACCCTGAAACTCATCCGGAACCTCCCGGACACAAACCATATATGAATTTCAATCATAAAACATGCTACGGAGCTGCTCGCGCATTCAAAACACTGAAAAGAGGTCGTCTTGCCCTGATACTGACCATGGTCAAACTCCCAAATTTCTTAACTTTACTAGTCTCTCAATCAATGATCCAAAAGTTCAACCAAGCCCCTCGGGACCCGTCAATTCATACCAACAAGTCCTAAAATATCATACGAACTTAGTCAAAACTTCAAATTACATCAAACAATTCTAGAACCACGAATCATACCCCAATTCAAGCTTAATGAAACTAAGAAATTCTAACTTCTACATTAAATGCCGAAACCTATCAAATCAAGTTTGATTGACCTCAAATTTTTCACACAAGTCATAAATGACATAACGGAGCTATGAAAATTTTCAGAACTGGATTCCGACCCCGATATCAAAAAGTTAACTCCCCGGACAAACTTTCCAAAAATTCAAATTTTGTCATTTCAAGCCAAATTCCACTACGGACTTCCAAAACAAATTTCGGACACGCTCCTAAGTCCAAAACACTATACGAAGCTATTGGAATCATCAAAACTCCATTTCGGGGTTGTTTTCACATAATTCACCATCCGGTCAATTATTTCAACTTAATCTTCCAAAACAAGAATTGTTCTTTCAATTAAATCCTGAATCATCCGAAAAAGCAAACTTGACCACCCTCGCAAGTCATAATACACATTTCAAAGTTACTCGAGACCTTAAGCCACCGAACGGCACGCTAATTCTCAAAATGACAAGTCGGATCATTACATTCTCCCCACCTAAACATACGTTCATCCTCGAATGTGCCAAGAGTTGTTCCTAAACCTTCAAATCACTATTTCACCTTATCATGCACGTACCCGGGGGTGATCCCACATCACCCTATTCCATATAGGCCTGACGACACCACATAAATTACTAATTTAGCAGTAGGCCATAAACCTTGGAATCCAATTTCCAACTCTCAAAAATTTCTTTTCAAGACCTGAATCTCACATCTACACTCTCTATGAGTCTTAACAAGCTGTATTAGGCCTTAGCGATAACTCCAAATGTAGTCACATGATACACCACACAACCCGCATACTCGCTATAGTTTCTATTCACTGTAGCTGCAAAAATAACAAACTCGATACCGGTATTAAACCCCATATCAAACAACACCTCATTCCAAAACCTTCGTACACTGCCGATAATGAAAGAAACACGCGAAATTTCAAGACCACTTACCAGATCAACAAGTCACAAAGTTTTCCCTCGTTCAACAAGTACCATAGCCATTTATTTAAGACGAATTCTAAATCATTCTTCCAACACACTGTAATCAAACCTGATAGTATCCATTCCAGGTCCAATGACCTTATATCATCAAACATAACTATTCTAGCTATTCTAGGCTAATCCTGCCTTTCCAGCACAGAACATTATTTAAAACCAACTCATCAAATTCTGTGAAAAGAACATATATGTGTGCATGTGCACATTTGTTTTTCTTCTCAAATTGCCCTGATTAGGCGATAGCATAGCATGTAGAGGAATGAAACAATTAATCAGATAAAACCCGCCCGGTATAGTCCCAGGCCTCCAGTCCAAATATATCATATGGGAGCATTTAAATAGGTATATAGGTATATGATGAGTATGATAAGATTTTCATGTTCCTGGACTGGTATAAATGACATACTAAAGTGTAGGCATGTACAAAGTGTGCTATCGTAGCTCAAATAAATAATCTTTCATCACTGAGGCATTTATCAAGTTCATTCAGGGATTTAACTCCTATGTAGCCTCAATCACGGCTTAAATAGCTTACGCAAGGTTACAGATATGAGAAACATCATAGCTTAAAGCTCAACAGTCGATTCCAGGCTTATTATAGCCCAAATGCAATATGAGCATGGATAAATAGCCCTCTAAAAAGTCCCTAATGACTTAACCATAACACATACTATTATTTAGTTAACTTGGCCACACCTTCACAGTCCGCGGCCCCGAAACAATTTGCTTCTGAGAACTCCAAATCCCCAAAGTCGTAGAACACATGAACCACTGTAACTGATCATAACTCCAGTACTCGAATGACTAAAACATCCTTCATGAGCGATCATCCCACTAGGAATATTTTTATAATTCTTCCGTGCCACATATCAATAATTTGAATATCAGCAGTCTATTAACTAGGTGAGTATCGCAATACCAATGATATCTGAAAGTCAAAACACAATGCGCCTTTTGAAATGCGCACCATTCTCAGGAATTACTGAGCAGTTATAACATTCATCTAAATGTCTGAAACTGACCATGTTATCTATAATTCATGACCTTTCCTTCAAAACTGAACTTCCACCTTGTACATGCAATTCTCAATCCCACGGGACACACTGCCTCTATTAGACCACCATACAAAAAGTACGAGAATTTCATATCAACTCTGAGTCACCGGTAGAATACATACCCGATTAGTTAGAAATCTTTCATCTGCTCCCTTCCAAGAGGAAATCACAATACACAACATGTTCCCCACACCTGTAGGAAATAACCGACTCAAACCATGGTAGAAACCATCAAGAATACTTCTCCCTGTCAGAACTTCATGACCCTTACCCAAAGTTCACTACAAGATATCCTAACATAAAACCACACCGCCCTAATGACCATAAACCTTTGTATTCTTCTTAAGCACCCCCATAAGTACCACAACTGAAACGCCCACTCTGAAAGTACCTTAAGAGTGGTATAGTCATATAGAATTACCGCAAGTCCTGGCACCATCAAATGAAAATCCCATATTCTATCAATACATGAATCTTCTCGATTGCAATATATAATTATCGAACCCATTAGAACCTTCTCGGGAGTCGCCCATTTTGCTTAAATCTAAATTGTACCACCCAAATGTGATGAACGAAACGTGCCTCATTAGCACAACAACACTCAAAGAGGTAACCCTGTCCTAACACCACCAATCAAATTCATACTCTGTGCGCACTACATCCTTTAAAAATAACAGCTCACTCATCCCATGATTTTCATATACTCATAAAGTGCAATATATCCCGTATCTAGGAATTTCAGTATTCGAGTCATCCTCGATCTCAACCTCTGCAAGTCATACTAATCCACAAATATGCCTCAGACCAAAACTAAAATTTAACATATAACCATGAAATTAAATTGTCAATAGCAGGCTCCTGCACTTGGCTTAAAGCCATAAATTAAAACACTCGATGATTCGCAGTACCCGTACTCTATTACTTCCATAACACCGCGATCAGTTCAACGAGAATTCTTCTCAAGCTCATACCACATCAATCATAAAAATACCTCAATCGCCCGCTAAGCTCACATTCATTCTCTTAACACTCAAGTCAACTTTCTCAACCAGATTCAAATTCAAGTCTCAATACATACGCCCCGCTGGCAGAAAAGAAACTCGCTCTTTTCACATTATAAGAAACACATCCACGTAGATTAGTCTCAATTTGGTATCTTGTTATACACTTTCGCAACCACAATTACTACGCAATCACTTAATCTTTATGAGTCCAAACTTATTAACAAGACATGAGACTTTAATCTGTCCCATAATTTAACAGAATGAAAGATCCTTCAAAACATTCATACTCGAGACTGTACGTCACATAAAAAACGAAAATCAAGCACCCAATGGCCCTTACTTTATATTTCAAGGAAACACTTCTCATCACATTCAAATAATCTTATCACATCCCGCAGTCACATCATACTCATCAGAAAGCCATTCTACCGCTCATCGAGCCACACATTTCACTCATCGGGACATCACCGGACATATGAGTCCAAATGTACAAGTTACAACTGAAGCTACCGAGCCTAAGCTACAGTCTAAACCTGGCCTCAAGTCCTCCAGACTGGCCTATCACCAAAAAATAGAATACTTATCTCTAACCTCGTTCATGGAATTATAAGCCGACGATGCACAACTGATACTGAGCGCTCATGTGCGCATACGAATGCGTGGAAGGAATTTAAAGAGTTATATTTCAAGCTGAATCAATTTTGCATGATAAGGAAAGAAAGATGGAAAATTATCCTAAATGCCCTGTAGCCTCTCAAAGATAAGTATGGAGGTCATCATATCGATCCGCAACGCTCTACTAGATACTTGCTCATGACTCATACGACCTATGTAACCTAGGCTCTGATACCAACTTGTCACGACCCAAAATTTCACATGTCGTGATGGCGCCTATCTCAATACTAGGCAAGCCAACAATCTCAATAAACCACCATATCTTTTAAATTTGAAAACATAATAATTACATTTAGCAGAAGAAATCTCACAAATACAAATATAACACTCCCAAAACCCGGTGTCACCGAGTACATGAGAATCTAATATGAATACAATGTCTGACTGATAAAAACCACTGTCTGAAAGTATTGAACAGTACAATAACTGAAGGAAAGAGAGACAAGGTCAGTGGACGCCAAGCAGCTACCTTGATAGTTTCCAACTAATAGTACTCTAAAATCTAACAGTCTTCGTGTCCAAACACACCTGGATCTGTACACGAGGTGCACAGTGTAGTATGAGTACAACCAACTCAATAAGTAACAAGACTAACCTCTAGGCTGAAAGTAATGATGAACTCCGTAGGTACAGTCCAGTATAAATAATGGTACAGAAATGTAGGCATGCTTTTAAGTTCAACAGTTAAACTCAATACAAGTGAAATAGATCAATACTGCATGATATGAGGAATATGACATCTTAGTAAAAAGATCTCGTGTAATACTATTCACAAATCATTCGGTCACTCAGTACTGTTTATGGCTAATCCGGCCCAGGGATATTCTATCCCGTATATATATATATATATATATATATATATATATATATATATATATATATATATATATATATATATATATATATATATATATATATACACATCGACTAATAGTCGGTCTCTCAGTACCGTATAAGGTCAATCCAGCCCTGGGAAATTTATCCTCAAATGTAAAAGATACGGACAAGATCCATGTCCAGGTAAATTCATCACAATATAAATAAGTAAGGCATGTCCATGCCCTGGGAAAATCTATGAATATATATAATCATCTACGCTCACTAGGGGTGTGTACAGAATTCGGAGGGGATCCTTCAGCCCAAGCGTAATATAAAGCCGATATGGCCTACTGCAGACGGGCAGTCCCGATCCGTATAATAATAAAGCCTATAAGGCCTGCTGCAGGCGGGCAACCCCGATCCATATAATAATAAAGCCAATAAGGCCTGCTGCAGGCGGGCAACCCCGATCCATATAATAATAAAGCCAATAAGTCCTGTTGCAGGCGGGCAGTCCCGAACCATATAATAATAAAGCCAATAAGGCTTGCTGTCATGACACAAAATCCAACTAGTCGTGATGGCATCTAACCCAACCTGTTAGGTAAGCCAATTACCAAATATCCAATTCCAATAATAATAATTAAAGCAATTTAAGTAAATAAAGGTCTTAATCTTATACAATCCCCAAGAACTGGTAGTACAAATCATGAGCTTCTAAGAATAAAGTTTACAAAGTGGAAATAAAATAAATACATAGTCTTTTTGAATAATACATAAACAAAGTTTTTATAAATCTAAGGCTACCATGAACAAGAGGCAGCTACAACAGGAACGCAACTACATCTTCAAATCCCGCAACCATCGAGCGCAACAACAACATCAACCAACATCTGCACGCAATGTGCAGAAGTGTAGTATCAGTACAACCGACCCCATGTACTGAGTAAGTAACAAACCTAGCCTTAGATTGAAAGTAGTGACGAGCTTTTACCAAGGTCGGGTCCACCATAAAATACCAACAACAGTTCATAACAACGAAAGGCAAATAATACAAGAAGTAATCTCAGAGATAAGATGCTCAGCAAAATCATAATTTCCGAAAATAGTTCTCCCTTTTCAAGTACATCAGTGAAACCCAAATAGTTTACCGAAGTTGCGAAAAATATGAATAAGTTTGAAAACAATAATTTTTCCCAAAAATCCTTTCAATAATAATAAATAAGATGTTTCATTTAATTTCCAGACAACCAGTGTAAAACAAATGCATCATTATGCCCATCTGTCAACATATGTGATAAATCATGAGTGATGTAATACCGTACAACATGAGGGAAATATATCTCAATGCCTGTATGTCATGTGTGCATGTCAATGCAATGTATCCCAGAAATGAATCATGTACTCACACTCTCAGAGTACTCAATCTCACTGTCTCACACTTTTCACTCATCATGCTCAACCACTCGGTACTGTATATGGCCCAGGGAAAATCCATCCCGGAATATATACATCACTGACCATCAGTCACTCAGTACCAAGGAAGGCCAATCCGACCCCATGGAGAAGATCCATCTCTAGGTATATAATTGCTTCGGACAAGATCCATGTCCAGGGAAGATCCATCCCTCAATATAATCAACCACGCTCACTGGGGGTGTACAGACTCAGGAGGGGCTCCTTCAGCCCAAGCGCTAATAACCGCACGGACAACTCACGTGCCATAGTATCAACATCATAATCGATCAGGCCCTCGGCCTCACTCAGTCATCAATCTCGCTAGTCTCTCTCTCATGGGGTCACAATGTCATGAAAACAGCCCCAAAATGATGATACAATATATCAATAAATAACAACAGAGACTGAGATATGATATGCATATGAATGCGTATGACTGAGTATGAAATGCAATGAAAACCTATAACTTAATAGCAGAAATGACCTCGGTGGGTCCCAACAGGATATACATGTAGTCTAAACATAGTTTATAGCATGAATCACATTTTGATAACTCTAGTACGTAGAGATTTCAGATAAGTTCAAATAACTACACAGTACACAGTGCACGCATACACACCTGTCACCTAGCATGTGCGTCACCTCAACACAAAATACATAACACGTATAATCAGGGTTCATACCCTCAGCTCCAAGATTAGAAGAGTTACTTACCTCGAACAAGCCAAATTCAATGCCGAGCAAGCTAAACAATGCTCCAGAAAATCCCATTATGTGCGTATCAACTTCGGAATGGCTCGAATCTAATCACAATTAATTTGATTCAGCCCACAAAATTTATAGGAATTAATTCCATATCAAAATACTAATATTTTCCACAAAAACCCGAAATTACGCACCAAAAATACATGTGGGGTCCACGTCTCAAAATCCGATGAAACTCACAAAATACGACAACCCATCCCATTACAAGTTCAACCATACTAATTTTACTCAATTCTGACTCCAAATCGATGTTCAAAACTCAAATAATCGTATTATGAACTTTAGGCCAACACCCCCAATTTTCTGTTTAAATTCATCAACCAATTGCTAAAAATGAAGATAGATTCATGGAATATTATCACAAGGGAGTCAAGAACACTTACCCCAAGTTGTGTAGAAAAATTCCTCTCCAAAGTCACCCAGACCGAGCTCCAAAATGTCCAAAATGAAAAAACTCTCGGAACCCTCATTTTTAACACTGCCCAGGCATTTACGCACATGCAGTGCCTGGGCTCGCACCTGCGCATCCACTTTTGGGGACAAAAATGCGCTCCTGCGGAAACAACCGACCATCAAAAATCTCGCATCTGCGGGCGCGCAGATGCGAGCAAATTTTCGCACTTGCGAGCATTGGCAAGTTCCACTCTTGGTCGCTTCTGCGACTGATCTCGCGCACATGCGGCTTTGCACCTACGATCAAAAGCTTCGCAGGTGCGATCACACCAGTAGGCAGTAGTTCCAGCATTTTCTTAAGTCCGAATTTGATCCGTTAACCATCCGAAACTCATCTGAGGCCCCTGGGACCTCAACAAAATACACTAACAAAGCCTAAAACACACCACAGACCTACTCGAGGCCTCAAATCACATCAAATAACCTCAAAAATACAAAATACACACGGATTCAAGCCTAATAAATTTTAAAATTTCCAAATTCTACAAACGACGCCAAAGCCTATCAAATCACATCTGATTGACCTTAATTCTTTGCACACAAGTCACATTTCACATTACGGACCTATTCAAATTTCCAGAATCGGATTCCAACCCCGATATAAAAAAGTCAACCCCCGGTCAAACTTTCCAAAAATTTAACTTTCGGCATTTCAAGCCAAATTCCACTACGTACCTCCAAAAACTTTTTCGGACACTCTCCTAAGTCCAAAATCATCATATGGAGCTATTGGAATCATCAAAACTCCATTCCGGGGTCGTTTACACATAAGTTGACATTCAGTCACAATTTTAACTTAAGCTTGAAACTTTGGAACTAAGTGTTCCAATTCATTCCAAAACCTCACCAGACCCGAACCAATTAACCCGGCAATTCACACAACAACTGTAAAATACAATTTGAGCAGTAAATGGAGAAGCGAGGTTGTAATACTCAAAACAACCGGCCGGGTCGTTGCATTCTCCCCACTTAAACATATGTTCGTCCTCGAACGTGCCAAGAGTTGTTTCCAATCCATCAAATCAATGTTCCATTTTACCCCACACGTACCCGGGGGTGAACCCACGTCACCCTATTCCATATAGGCTTGACAATACAATACAACTGAAATCATTGATTTAACTTTAGCCCATAAACCTTGGAATTTAATTTCCAACCTTTAGAATTTCTTTCACGATATGAATCTTACATTTACACCCTGTATGAGTTTGAATAGCTGTATCAAGCCATAACCATAACCATAACCACAGACATAATCACCTAACATATTACACAACTCGCATGCTCGTAGCACCATTCCTGATCACAGTGACTACTCCAAAACCAACCAAATACTAGTATTAAACCCATATCGAACCAAACCTCATCCCAAAACCTTCGTACGCTGTTGATAATAAAAGAAACATGCGAAATTTCATGATCACTTACCAGATCAACAAGTCACGGATCTCCCTCGCCCTAACCAGAACCATAATCACTTTCTGAGCTGACTTTCAATATTATCCTTCTGAACATACCGTAACCAAACCTGATAGTACCTATTCTAGGTCCAATGACCTTATATTACTAAACACAACTACTCCACGGACATGCCACACCAATATAACTCAGAGCCACAAACCATGCCATCCGTGCACCAATACGCAACAATTCAAATGTACTCAGTCATGAAAAAAAATGACTCAAATGAGAGAACTGCCCCACAAGATTAACAAGTACCGCCACAACGAAATGCTGAAAATCCAGCACACACCGTAGAACCATCACACGATTCTAACACAAGGTTCATATCTTAACATAACTCCGCTGCAATGCGTGACCCCATCCAAATGCTGGTCCATATCATCTACCCCGAGTCACCCTGCTCAAAAAATCAATAACGACTGAGAGGCAAATGGCAAAAATGCCACATAAAACCTGAAAGAACATAACCATTACACAATCGATCATGCAATACCCAAATACTCATCACGCTCAAATTCCGCTATAAAGCTCAAATAGAACCGCACCATGTGTGCACATAACCAATGAATCACAACTCCTCGTAGCATAAATGAGTAACTCCCAGATCATTTCAGAATACGAATAAGTTCAATATCAACCGAATGACATATCCTTCAACAATAGCAGTATGGAGCCAACCATTCCGGCTCGGTGTAGAATACACATCTTAATTGGGCCTACCAATGGACCCCCAAATCAACTCTGGTCGACCATAAATAGACAAATAACCCTCCAAAAATTCACCGCGACTGATTCATAATACATCCTATCATCTGACTAGCTTTGGCCACGACTTCACAGTCAGTAACCATGAACAATTTGCTCCTGAAACACCAAAATTCCAAATTCATAGAACACGTGAATCATCATAACTGATCCCAATTCTAGCCTTCGAATGACTAACACATCTTTCATGCACGATCATTCCACAAGAAATACTCCTATAATTCTTTCGTGCCACATAGCAATAATTTTAATATCAGCAGTCTATCAACCATGAGAGTGCCGCAATACCGATGAAGTACTCATAAATCAAAACACATTGTATATACCATGCCATCGTATGAAAAGTACGAAAATCTCATAATCTATTCCGAGTCACAGTAAACTACATACTCAATCAGTTAGAAACCTTCCATTTGATCTCACCCGGGAGAAAATCCCTATTCGCAACATGTTCCACACACCGGTAGGAAATATACACCTCGAACCATGGTAGTAACTATTGAAAACTCTTCGAAACTCATTTGCACATAATCAAGCCATCAGAGTGAATCTATCTAGATCAACCAAGCCACGCAGGTCGCCAAACCCAGGTGTATTACCACAAAGCACCTGTAGAAACCCCCCACATCATAAGCACCCAAAGAACCGATCATATCCATTACCTAACATACTGATCCACCCTACTACCCAGTTGTCTTATTTTCTCAGAGTTTCTTCCGAATTTATCTTCAAATTGATACTTCTCCTTGCTAAAACACCACGATCTTTAACCACAACTCACCCCACAAACCTAGCATAGAACCACAAAGCCCTACGGCCCATAAGCAACTGTATTCATCTTAAGAACCTTCAAAAACACCGCAATTGTAACACTCACTCGGAGAATACCCTATGTGAATTTAAAATTGTTCTTCTTATCTTCCTTATACAAAAATGTAGAATCCATAGTCATACAAAATTTCCTCAAGTCCAGGCACCATCATATGAAAATCTCAGATTTTATCCATACGCAAGTCCGAAAACATTCTCAATTGTTATATATAATTCTCAACCCCACTAGAATTTTCTCGGGAGTCACCCACTTTGCTCAAATATAATTGCACCGCCCAAATGGGCCAAAAGACACGTGCCCCATTAGCACAACAACACTCAAAGAAGTAACTCTACTTTAATATCACATATCAAATTCATACTCTGTGCACTACATTCTTCAGAAATAACAACGCACTCATCCCATGATTTTCATGTACTCTTCAAGTGCCATAACCCGTATCCAGAAATTCCCTTACTCGAGTCATTCTCGAACTCCACCTCTGCAAGTCATAACTAACCCATAAGTATGCCTCAGACCAAAATTAAAATTTAACACATAATCATGAAATCAAATTGTCAATAGCAGACTCCCCCACTTGGCTCAAAGCCATAGATTAAAACATTCCACAACTCACAATACCCATACTATATTCTTGCCATAATGCCACAGTCAGTTCAACGAAACTTCTTTTCCAACTCATGCAACGCCAACCATAAAAATACCCCAATCATCCGCTAAGCTCGCATTTATTTTCTTGACAATCAAGTCAACCTTCTCAGCTAGATTCAAATTCAAATCTCCACATATACATCCCGTAGGCAGAAAAGAAACTCTCTACTCACGTCATAAGGAATACACATACGTAGATTACTCCGTAGGGGATAACCCTCATGCTTAGGCTCAAACTGGTATCTTGTTATACCCTTTTGCAATCATAATTACTATGCAATCACTTAGTCTATCTGAGTCCAAACTCATCAACCAGGCACGAGAGTTTAATTTGTCCCAAAATTTAAACACGTGAAAGATCCTTCAAAGCATTCATACTCGAGACTTTACGTCACATCAAATAAAAAATCAAGCACCCAATGGTCTTTCCTTTACATTTCAAGGAAACACTTCTCGTTATGTTCAAATATTCTTAACACATACCGTGGTCACATCATACTCATCACAAAGCCATTCCACTGCTCATCGAGCCACAAATTCCATTGTAGGGTCATTACCGGATATATGAGTCCAATTGTACAAGTTACAACTAAAGCTACCGAGCTCAAGCTACGGTCTAACCATGGCCTCAAGTCCTCCAGACTAGCCCATCACCAAAACATAAAATACACATCTCGAATCTCGTTCATAGAATCACAAGCCGACGATGCACAGCTGATACCGAGCGCTCATGTGCGCATATGAATACGTGGAAGAAATTCAAAGAGTTATATCTCAAGCTCAATTAATCTCTCATGACAAGGAAAGAAAGAGGAGAAGTATATATCCTAAATGCCCTGTAGCCTCTCGAAGATAAGTGTGGACGTCATCATACCGATCCGCAAGACTCTATTAGACACTTTCTCATGACTTGTAGAACCTATAAACCTAGAGCTCTGACACCACCTTGTCATGACCCAAATTCCAACTAGTCGTGATGGCACCTAACCCAACCCGTTCGGTAAGCCAATTACCAACTATCCAATTCCAATAATAATCATTAAAACAATTTAAGTAAATAAACATTTTTAATCTTATACAATCCCCAAGAACTGGTAGTACAAATCATGAGCTTCTAAGAATAGAGTTTCCAAAGCAGAAATGAAATAAATACATAGTCTGTTTGAATAGTACATAAACAGAGATTTTATAAATCTAAGGCTACCATGAACATGAGGCAGCTACAACATGAACGCACGTAGATCTTCAAATCCCGCAACCATCGAGCACAGCAACAACAACAGCTAACATCTGCACGCAATGTGCAGAAGTGTAGTATCAGTACAACCGACCCCATGTACTGAGTAAGTTACAAACCTAGCCTTAGGTTGAAAGTAGTGACGAGATTTTACCAAGGTCGGGTCCACCACCAAATACTAACAACAGTTCATAATAACGTAAGGCAAATAATACAAGAAGTAATCTCAGAGATAAGATGCTCAGCAAAATCATGATTTTCAAAAATTGTTCTGCCTTTTCAAGTACATCAGTGAAACCCAAATCGTTTACCGAAGTTGCGAAAAATATGAATAAGTTTGAAAACAATATTTTTTCCCCAAAAATCCTTTCAATAATAATAAATAAGATGTTTCATTTGATTTCCAGATAACCAGTGTAAAACAAATGCATCATTATGCCCATTTGTCAACATGTGTGATAAATCATGAGTGATGTAATACCGTACAACATGAGGGAAATACATCTCAATGCATGTATGTCATGTGTGCATGTAAATGCAATGTATCCCAGAAATGAATCATGTACTCACACTCTCAAAGTACTCAATCTCACTGCCTCACACTTTCCACTCATCATGCTCAAACCACTCGGTACTGTATATGGCCCAGGGAATATCCATCCCGGAATATATACATCACTGACCATCAGTCACTCAGTACCAAGGAAGGCCAATCAGGCCCCATGAAGAAGATCCATCTCCAGGTATATAATTGCTTCGGACAAGATCTATGTCTAGGGAAGATCCATCCCTCAATATAATCAACCACGCTCACTGGGAGTGTACAGACTTCAGAGGGGCTCCTTCAGCCCAAGCGCTAATAACCGCACGGACAACTTACATGCCATAGTATCAATATCAGAATCAATCAGGCCCTTGGCCTCACTCAGTCATCAACCTCTCCAGTCTCTCTCTCATGGGGTCACAATGTCATAAAAACAACCCGAAAATGATGATATAATGTATCAATAAATAACAACAGAGACTGAGATATGATATGCATATGAATGCATATGACTTAGTATGACATGCAATGAAAACAGATAACTTAATAGCAGAAATGACCTCAGTGGGTCCCAACAGGATAGACATGTAGTCTAAACATCGTTTATATCATGAATTACATTTTGATAACTCTAGTATGTAGAGATTTCAGACAAGTACAAATAACTACACAGTTCACACGGTGCACGCCCACACGTCCATCACCTAGCATGTGCGTCACCTCAACACAAAATACATAACACGTATAATCGGGGTTTAAACCCTCAGCTCCAAGATTAAAAGAGTTACTTACCTCGAACAAGCCAAATCCAATGTCGAGCAAGCCAAACAATGCTCCAGAAATCCCATTATGCGCGTATGAACTTTCGAACGGCTCGAATCTAATCACAATTAATTTGATTCAGCCCACAAAGTTTATAGGAATTAATTCCATATCAAAATACTAATATTTTCCACAAAAATCCGAAATTATGACCCAATAATCACCCGTGGGGCCCACGTCTCAAAATCCAACGAAACTCACAAAATAAGACAACCCATCCCATTACAAGTTCAACCATACTAATTTCATTCAATTCCGACTCCAATTCGATGTTCAAAACTCAAGAATTCGTATTATGAACTTTAGGCCAACACCCCCAATTTTCTCTTTAAATTCATCAACCAATTGCTAAAAATGAAGATAGATTCATGGAATATTATCACAAGGGAGTCAAGAACTAGTTACCACAAGTTGTGTGGAAAACTTCTTCTCCAAAGTCGCCCAAACTAAGCTCCAAAATGTCCAAAATAAGAAAAATCTCGGAACCCTCATTTTTTACACTGCCCAGGTATTTCCGCACCTGCGGTGCCTGGGCTCGCACCTGCGGTGCCTGGGCTCGCACCTGCGCATCCGCTTAAAAATGCGCGCCTGCAAAAATAGCCGGCCTTCTAAAATCTCGCATCTGCGGCGCCATTCTCGCATCTGCGGGCGCGCAAATGCGCAATACTCTTCGCACATGCGGCCTCGCACATGCGAGCAAATTTTTGCACCTGCGAGCACTGCCCAGTTCCACTCTTGGTCTCTTCTGTGACTGATCTCACGCACGTGCGGCTTCGCACCTGCGATCAAAAGCTTTGCAGGTGCGATCACACCAGTAGGCAGCAGTTCCAGCATTTTTTTAAGTCCGAATTTGATCCGTTAACCATCCAAAATTCACCCAAGGCCCCCGGGACCTCAACCAAATACACCAAATTTCCAGAATCCAGGACTCAAATCACATCAAACAGCCTCAAAAATACGAACTACACGCGGATTCAAGCCTAATAAATTTCAAAATTTCCAAATTCTACAAACGACGCCAAAGCCTATCAAATCAAGTCCGATTGACCTCAATATTTTGCACACAAGTCACATTTCACATTCCAGACCTATTCAAATTTCCAGAATCGGATTCCGACCCCGATATCAAAAAGTCAACCCCCCCGGCCAAACTTCCCAAAAATTTAACCTTCGGCATTTCAAGCCAAATTCCACTACGTACCTCCAAAATATTTTTCGGACATGCTCCTAAGTCCAAAATCACCATACGGAGCTATTGGAATCATCAAAACTCCATTCCGGGGTGATTTACATATAAGTTGACATCCGATAACTATTTTAACTTAAGCTTCAAACCTTGGAACTAAGTGTTCCAATTCATTCCAAAACCTCACCGGACCCAAACCAATTACCCCGACAATTCACACAACAACTGTAAAGTACAATTTGAGCAGTAAATGGGGAAGCGAGGTTGGAATTCTCAAAAAGATCGGCCAGGCCGTTATATCTACTACAGGCGGGGAGCCCAGGTCAATATAATAATAAAGCCAACAAGGCCTGCTAAAGGCGGGCAGCCCCGATCTATATAATAATAAAGCCAATAAGGTCTGTTACAGGCGGGCAGCCCGATCCCATAAATATCCTCACAATGGATGAGCATGACTGGGTATGAAATGTATATTTGAAAACAATTAATTTAACAGCAACACGACCCCATGGGTCCCAAAATATCGGCACGTAGCCTAAACGTGATTTTTAATAAGTGCCTCAACTCAATTTCTCTAGCACGTGGGAAATGTTCAGATAATAACATGATTCTTTAATTTTTACAACTTCATAGAATTTATTCAAGTCACAGTTTCAATGGTGCACGTCCACACGCTCGTCAACTATCGTGCACGTCACCTCCAAGAAATTCATATAACACCAATTCGGGGATTCATACCCTCAGAACCAAGTTTAGAAGTGTCACTTACCTCGAACAATGTAATTCTCACTCCGCTATGCCCTTGCCTCAAGAATTGTTCTCCGAAAGCCTCGTATCTAGTAAGAATTAATTCGTTTCAGCCCATAAAAATTATAGGAATTATTCCATATAAAAATACAAATTTTTCATAAAAATCTGAAATTTCACCCAAAAATTGACAGTGGGGCCCACATCTCGGAACCCAACAAAAGTTATGAAATATGAACGCTCGTCCAACCACGAGTCCAACCATATAAATTTTATCAAATTCCGACATCAACTCGACCTCCAAAACCTCAGTTAAAGTCTATAAAATTTCTACTATTTTCAACCCAATTCACTGATTTCGGGATAAAAACAGCAATGGATTCAGGTATTTTAACCAAAATTGAGTTAAGAACACTTACCCCGTGGTTTTCCTTGAAAATATCCCAAAATCGCCTCTTCCCGTGCTCCAATTCATCAAAAATGGAAAAGTCCCATTTTCAGATCTTAAACATTCTGTTCAGGTTCGCATTTGTGAATGAACAGTACCTCTTACGAACGGTGTTTTCGCTACTGCGATAAATGGTTCGCAATTGCGAATGAACAGTGTTTTCACAATTGCGAATGAACAGTGTTTTTGCAATTCTAATAAATGGTTCACAATTGCGATAAATGGTTCGCAATTGCAAATGAACAGTACCTCACTAGAAACCAGCAGACTCAAACTTCCCCGAAATGATCCGAAACCACCCCGAAACTCATCCGGAACCTCCTGGACACAAACCATATATGAATTTCAATCATAAAATATGCTACGGACCTGCTCGCGGACTCAAAGTACTGAAAAGAGGTCGTCTTGACCCGATATTGATCATGGTCAAACCCCCAAAATTCTTAACTTTACTAGTCTCTCAACCAATGATCCTAAAATTCAACCCTGCCCCTCGGGACCCATCAATTCATACCAACAAGTCCTAAAATATCATACGAACTTAGTAGAGACTTTAAATTAAATCAAACAATGTTAGAACCACGAATCATACCACAATTCAAGCTTAATCAAATTAAGAAATTTCAACTTCTACATTAAATGCCAAAATATATCAAATCGCGTTCGATTGACCTCAAATTTTGCACACAAGTCATAAATGACATAACAGAGCTATGAAAATTTTCAGAACTGGATTTCGACCCCGATATCATAAAGTTAATTCCCCGGTCAAACTTTCCAAAAATTTAAATTTTGCCATTGCAAGCCAAATTCCACTACGAACTTCCAAAATTGTTTTGGACACGGTCCTAAGTCCCATATCACCCTACAGAGCTATTAGAGTAATCAAAACTCCATTTTGGGGTAGTTTTGATATAATTCACCATCCGGACAATTATTTCAACTTAAGCTTCCAAAACAAGAATTGTTCTTTCAATTAAATCTCGAATCATCTGAAAAACCAAACTTGACCACCCTCACAAGTCATAATACACATTTCAAAACTGCTCGAGACCTTAAGCTACCGAACGGAACGCTAATTCTCAAAATGACAAGTCGGATCGTTACATACTTGGTACCACAAAGTGTGAAATCCTCGCTATAGCGAACTCAGTTGCTTCTCTCGGGCCGTGGTTTTTCCCTTATTCATAAGGGTTTTTCAGGTAAAAATCTCGGTGTAATGACCCGACTTGTCGTATTAAGAATTAACACCCCGTTCAGTGACTTAAGGTCCCGAGCAACTTTGTAACATGTTTTATGACTTGCGTGCGCGATCAAGTTTGGAAGTTGGAAGATTTGAAATTTTATGAGTTAGATTTGTGGTGCCGAGGTAGGCTAATGTATAAGGCCCCGTAAATTTCTAATTCTAATTCAAGAAATTTCGAGCTTAAGAATACAATTTAATTTAGACCTGAACCACATGAGAATTTCTGGAGTGGATAAGTTATTCAGATACGTGGGGATAATTATTTTATTAATCTTTGAGTGTTGTAGTAATGGGGAACCGTTGGATGTTAATTTAAAAACAAATAAGAAAAAAGAAACTACAGTGAGCTATCTCCCCATAGCGCAACTATAGCACAGGAGGGAAGCAGAAAATTTTAGCAAAACAATGAGCTAAAGCCTTATAGCACATGGATAGCAACAGTGGAAAAGTATTGTATATGATTTTAGCAAAACAGTGAGCTAAAGCCTTATAGCATAGGGATAGCACCGGTGGAAAAAATACTGTATCCGATTTTAGCAAAATAGTGAGCTAAAGCCTTATAGCACAGGGATAGCATCAGTGAAAAAATACTGTACCTGGACCTATTAATACATGAGCGGGGAGAGAGAAGAATAAAAGGATTTCAAGACTAGGGCTTGTCTCTCCATCACACATCCGGCCAAGGCTTCCAATAAACACTTGAGGTGAGTTTCTAAGTGTGTTTTTATGATTATTCCACTTCTCAATCACTAGTTACAACAAGGTTTTGTATTGGATTCCATAGGATTTCTTCAAAATCTCAAGAACACCCCAAAAGTTGACTTTCAAGATTTGGTCTACAAGAGGTAATCTTTCACTCTTAAACCTGCATGCTTGGATTTAGTGAATATATGAGCAAGAAATAAGCACTAGCAATTATAGGAAGGTGATTGGAAGCCATAATTACTAAACTAGATTATAGGGTGTTGTAGAGATTTGGTAATGAGTAGTAAGATTTGGTAGATGTGAGTTCATTGATGATTATAACGATGCTAAGAAGGTAGTTATTGGACAAAGGATGTTGTATTATATCTTGTTAGTGGGAATGAGGGATTGTTGGATGAAGAAACACCATTACTAGAGGTAGTAAAATGCTAATTCCTGTTTATCTACTTCTATGCATCTCGGGAGGAAAGAAACGTCAAAAACAAGAAAGCTAATGAAAGAAGCGAAGATGTACTCTAGGTGTTTGATAAAATGCCTAAATGACCAAAAATCTAGAAATTTGTTTACTAATATTGGTGCAATTGTGTTGCATTGTTGTAGATTGAAATTTGTTTAGTATGGTGGACCATCGTAGTATTATTAAGGGACGAACTTCAGATTTGAGCTGTCCAAAGGTGGCTTCACTCACGAAGATCATTTAAAGACTTGGTTTAGTTTCGCCGAGGTAAGTATCTTGCCTAACCTTGAGTAGGGGAATTACCCCTTAAGCATTGAGTCTTGTGTGAAAATTATGTAATTGAAAATCATGTACGCGAGGTGACGAGTACGTACTTGGTTTAGATGTGCAAATTATATCGGTTGAAATTCGTAGACGCCCTTATGTATAAAATTAGAAAATCGTTGGAACTTAGTAAATCCTTGATTTGTCATGTCTCATTCCTCGTTTGTCGAATTTGTATTTATATGATAATTTGGTGTAATTGTCGCTTGGATTTTTATGTGAATTACGTGTGTTGTTGATTTGATATTTCTTGGAAATAATCACATTATGGATTTTTCATCAGCAAATAATTAATTAAATAAAATTAAATTGAGGTGTTTATATATTTATCAAAAAGTTGAATTAAAGAAGGCGTTGTCATGTGATGAGTTATTTTCCCATCCTTGTGGTTGTTTTTTTTTAGATCTTTTATATGTTGTGTGGAGCCTTGGGCTATTTGTTGAAAACTTTATTGATTTTGCTACATATTTGGAATTTGGTTGTGGTCAGTGGCAAATTGTGAAATGAATTATTGTATTGTGTTGTGGTTTAAACACTCTCCTTGATGTTATTTATGCTTCCTACCTTGCTTGTTAATAATATACATGTGCTTGGTAAGGAAGAGTGTAAAGCACGAAGGGTGATGCCGTGCCATTTGAGAGTGTAAAGCACGAAGGGTGATGCCATGCCATTGAGTGTGTAAAGCAGGAAGGGTGATGCCATGCCAATTGAGAGTGTAAAGCACGAAGGCTGATGCCGTGTCATTGAGAGTGTAAAGCACGAAGGGTGATGCCGTGCCAATTAAGAGTAAAAGGACGAAGGGTGGTGCCGTGCCATTATTTTTATATTATCATCATATGTTCATTGTACGAAGGGTGTTTCCGTGCAGGCGAGGACAAGAGACATACATTATATTGTGATATCGTTTTGTTGTGTATTCATTCAGTTCTTTATCTTGAGATGTTATTGTGCACCCATATTTTCTATGTGATTTGTAGTCGTTGTTGCTTCATGTGTGCCTCCTACTTTATTTCTTTTATTGTTATTCGCATTTCTCCCATCTAGTTGGTACTGTTATATGTATGCATGGTGAGAAAGAGACAAATGCACGAAGGGTGTTGCCGTGCCAATTGATTTGATCTACATATATACATTGGGTGAGAATGAGACAAGTGCACGAAGGTATTTCCGTGCCATTTGATGTGATATATTGAATATATTTCTCATACCAGGAAAGTTAAATGAGGTGTCACATGGTGACTTTTATTTGAAAGAATTATATTTGAAGATATTTATTTGAGGGAACTATATTTGAAAAAGATTTATTTGAAAAAATTATATTTGAAGATATTTATTTGAAGGAATTATATTTGAAAGAGATTTATTTGAAAGAATTATATTTGAAGATATTTATTTGAAGGATTTATATTTGAAAGAGATTTATTTGAAAGAATTATATTTGAAGATATTTATTTGAAGGAATAATATTTGAAAGAGATTTATTTGAAAGAAATATATTTGAACATATTTATTTGAAGGAATTATATTTGAAAGAGATTTATTTGAAAAAATTATATTCGAAGATATTTATTTGAAGGAATTATATTTGAAAGAGATTTATTTGAAGGAGTTATATTTGAAAGATATTTATTTGAAGGGAGTATATTCGAGATATATTTATTGGAAAGTATTATTTGAAAAGCATATAGGTGAAAGATTTATATTTGAAGGACTTGATTAATTGGTTCCGCTTGTATTCATTATTTGTTGAGCAATATTAATGGTGTTCTTATTGCCATGCTGTGTATATCACTGATTGATTAGTATTGCCATCAGTGTTATTTGTTTCCTATTATATTTTGTATACTATATTGCATAGGTTATTAGAGTAGTGAGTGTCTTGACTTTACCTCGTCACTACTCCACTGAGGTTAGTCTTGATACTTACTGGGTACCGACTGTGGTGTACTCATACTACACTTCTATACATTCTTTTATGCAGAACCAGGTATTGGAGATATAGGACTCGGATAGAGTGAAAGTGTGATCGGAAGTATTCAAGGTAGAGCTGCTTGGTCGTCTCAGTCTATTGGAGTCTTTCCATTTTATTGTACTATTAATTTCCTATTCAAACAGTAATATACATTCGGTCCTCGAGATCATTCTATGTATTCAGTTAGAGTTCGTGACTCAGTATTACCAGTCTTGGGAGGTTGTCTGAATATTTTCGTTGTTGGTTTCGACACGTGAATTTGATTATCTATTTAAAAAAAATGGCTTGAATTGTTATTATAATCGGCTTACCTAGTCTTAAGAGACTAAGTGTCATCACGACGCCTGTGGTGGGATTTTGGGTCGTGACAAGATGATATCAGAGCACTAGGTTCATAGGTTCTACGAGTCATGAACGAGTTTAGTAGAGTCTTGCGGATCGGTACGGAGACGTCTATACTTATCTTCGAGAGGCTACAGAGCTAGTAGAAAAAATAAATTTCATTTCATTCATTCCTTATCGTGCGGCATTTATTCAGCTTGAAGCATATATCTTATGTTCTTTTATATCTACTCGTATATGAAATTGCGCACTCGGTATTAACTATGCACCGACGGTTCGTGATACTACAGAGGGGGTTATAAGGGAGCTAGGGTTGCTCAACCATTGTTACAACATGTCGTCCAGATCGAGGATGCAAAAGTATTGAGAGATCATTCAGTTGTGCACATTGGGGTGTAACAGGTTCTGATACCTGGTTGATAAGTACGATCTTAAGAAGGTTTAATTAGTTTCCTAATCATCATAATCGTGGTAGGGTCACGAGGTGGATGTAGATCTGGAGATAGTTGGTGGTATTAGAGATTATATGGTTCATACGGGATTTCTATTTAGCGAAGGGTACATACTAGCAGCCATAGCACTGGAGGAAACGAGTTTAACTGTCACGAGGATGGCATGCGCCAAATAAAGGGCGTGAATTGTCTTATGATTCGTGTCGTACGAGCGATGAAGGCTAGTATTGTGGAACATCGGATTGTGTCCTATGACTTCACGCCAAGTGAAGGGAGTCCACTATAAATGATCAGATTGCAGGGTCATGTATTATATCAGTTTTGGCCTGAGATGTATATATGTGGTATTGAAAGCTTCTCCAAAACTTGTATATGATTAAGAGACGATATTTGTACGGGATGATATTAGGACTAGCGGTATTCCCGCGTCTTTAATAATTCTACATTTCAGTATCAACGGGGTCATAGAAACAATTTAAGGATACTCGGAGTGCTCCAGTAAGTTCTTTTAATGCACCACCGACACAGGGTTCCTATAATGGTTATTCCAGTTATCTGGCGTAGACTCAGTATGAGCAGCCGAACCTGCAGAGGGTTTGTTATTAGTGTGGTGATACTAGGCACATCATGAGAGATTGTCCCAGACTTGGGAGAGGCATATTTCATCAGAACACTCAGGCCACGGACTCCATTATAGTTACTACTCTACCCACACTACCAGTTAGGGGTGGAGGACAGGCGGGTAGAGGGCGCCCAAGAAGTGGAGGCCCGACCCATTGATATATTTGCTATAGTATGGTTGAGATCGCTACACCAGATAGTGTCATTAGAAGTACGATCTCGAGTTATTATAAAGTAACAATTTCCTTAACTTGATTCGGTTCTGAGTATTGAGGCAAGTCCTCCTAATGTGCTCCACTCATGAGTGAGCTTCGTAATCCTGAAATCTACTTATGTGAATACTCTTGTTGGGAGATTATATGGAGATAATTATGTCTATCATTATGTGTTGGTCACTAAAAATAGTTGTGAGGCTAAAAGTGACTTTTGTTAATCATTTCGATGAGTTTGATGTATTTTCCGGATAATTGATTTCAATTGTGAATTATATGCCCTAACGGTATGAGGGTTCATTATGTGTTGTGATTTTGTTTAACGGAAATTATTTAAAAGAAGAAAATGGAATGTTTCGATTGGCACGATGTGTATATTACTTGTGATTCAGAACTGAGGACGAGATCCTCGCATTTTAATATGATGGGATATGTTTAAACCGGGCTACGAGCCACGGTGGATGTTATATAAGGACGAGATCCTTGTGATGAAAATTAATGTGTTTAAATTCTCCCTTGTGAAATTAAACTTGTACTATAGTACTTATAGGTAGTCATACCTTTTAGGCTTATTTAAAAATTCTTGTATGAATTTCTCTATGCATAATTTGCCAAATTCGTGTTGTAATTGTGGATTTTTAGCTTACGAGGTGAGTGCCCAGGTAGCATAAAAATGTGACTCGTTAATTTGTGTAAATAACTATGAGGTATTCATGCCTCGTGTCTCGTTATTAGTAAAGTGGAGGGTTGGAAACATGAGGTTAATTGGCGATGTTGTAAGTGATTATGAACAACTATTAAGACCAAAGATGTGGTTATGGGCATACATATGATGTGTTTCATGTCCAAATATCATTATGATAATGCAGTGCTTGTAATGCTGAGATTAGTGTTATTGATATATATATTGTGGTGCTTTGTTTGGTTGTGGATGTGTTATTAAGAGTTGTTTTGGTGTTGCTCTGGCAGGTGGATAGGCCCAATTATATGAGAGACTCTGCTGAAATTTCTAAAATATTTCGGAGTTAGTAAAATTTGGGGGATTGAGACGTGCGGAAGAAAGATAAGTTATGTTATGTATTTGAGGGCGGACTCTACTTCTCATTCAAGGGCGAATGATCCTAAGTGGGGTAGAATGTAACACCCCGAATTTTTTTTGAAGTACTTTAACAATAACAAGAAAGTTGATGTGTGCGTAGGCACGAGTTGCTATAGCTAGTTGCGACTAATACCGTGTGTTGATGTGAAAATCAGGCATTTTGAAAATGTTTGGAGCGTAAGAAATTGGTTTTAAAGTTTATAAGTATGGATAAAGCAAATAATCTCAACTGAGATGGTGTTGTCGGACCCATATTAAATTACAGAACATAGAATCACCCACGAGTATGTGTGTAAGAATACACTCAATAATTTAATGTCCTTAGAAAGATTCTTGGCACGTTCTAGGATGAACGTATGTTTAAAAGGTGGAGAATGTAACGACCCGACTTGTCGTATTAAGAATTAACGCCCCGTTCAGTGACTTAAGGTCCCGAGTAACTTCGTAACATGTATTATGACTTGCGTGTGCGATCGAGTTTGGAAGTTGGAAGATTTGAAATTTTATGAGTTCGATTTGTGGTGCCGAAGTAGGCTAATGTGTAAGGCCCCGTGAATTTCTAATTCTAATTCTAGCAATTTCGAGCTTAGGAATACAATTTAATTTAAACCCGCACCACATGAGAATTTCTGGAGTGGATAAGTTATTCAGATATATGGGGATAATTGTTTTATTAATCTTTGAGTTTGTAGTAAAGGGGAACCCTTGGATGTTAATTAAAAAGCAATAAGACTAAAGAAAATACAGTGAGCTATTTCCTCATAGCGCAACTATAGCATAGGAGGGAAGCAGAAAATTTTAGCAAAACAGTGAGCTAAAGCCTTATAGCACAGGGATAGCACCAGTGGAAAAATACTGTATCCAATTTTAGCAAAACAGTGAGCTAAAGCCTTATAGCACAGGGATAGCACCAGTGAAAAATATATTGTATCCGATTTTAGCAAAATAGTGAGCTAAAGCCTTATAGCACAGGGATAGCACTAGTGGAAAAATATTGTACATGGACCTATTAATACATGAGCGGGGAGAGAAAAGAATAAAGGGATTTCAAGACTAGGTCTTGTCTCTCCATCACACATCCGGTCAAGGCTTCCAATACACACTTAAGGTGAGTTTCTAAGTGTGTTTTTATGATTATTCCACTTCTCAATCACTAGTTACAACAATGTTTTGTATTGGATTCCATAGGATTTCTTCAAAATCTCAAGAACACCCCAAAAGTTGACTTTCAAGATTTGGTCTACAAGGGGTAATATTTCACCCTTAAACCTACATGCTTGGATTGTTAGTGAATATATGAGAAATAAATAAGTACTAGCACTTATAAGATGGTGATTGGAAGCTATAATTACTAAACTAGATTATTGGGTGTTGTAGAGATTTGGAAATGAGTTAATTAGTAAGATTTGGTAGATGTGAGTTCATTGATAATTATAACGATGCTAAGAAGGTAGTTATTGTACAAAGGATGTTGTATTATATCTTGTTGGTGGGAATGAGGGATTGTTGGATGAAGAAACACCATTACTAGAGGTAGTAAAATGCTATGTACTCTATGTGTTTGATAAAATGCCTAAATGACCAAAAATCTAGAAATTTGTTTACTAATATTGGTGCAATTGTGTTGCATTGTTGTGAATTGAAATTTGTTTAGTGTGGTGGACCATAGTAGTATTATTAAGGGTCGAATTTCAGATTTGAGTTGTCCGAAGGTGGCTTCACTCACGAAGATCATTTAAAGACTTGGTTTAGTTTCGCCGAAGTAAGTATCTTGTCTAACCTTGAGTGGGGGAATTACCTCTTAGGCATTGAGTCTTGTGTGGAAATTGTGTAATTGAAAACCATGTACGCAAGGTGATGAGTACGTACTTGGTTTAGATGTGCAAATTATATCGGTTTGAAATTCGTAGACGCCCTTATGTATTAAATTGGAAAATCGTTGGAACTTAGTAAATCCTTGATTTGTCATGCCTCATTCCTCGTTTGTCGAATTTGTATTTATATGATAATTTGGTGTTACTGTCACTTAGATTTTTATGTGAATTTCGTGTGTTGTTGATTGATATTTCTTGAAAATAATCATATTATGGATTTTTCATCATCAAACAATTAATTAGATAAGATTAAATTGAGGCGTTTATATTTTTTATCAAAAAGTTGAATTAAAGAAGGCGTCGTCCCGTGATGAGTTATTTTCTCATCCTTGTGGTTGTTTTTTAGATATTATATATATTGTGTGGAGCCTTGGGCTATTTGTTGAGAAATTTATTGATTCTTCTACATATTTGAAATTTGCTTGTTGTCAGTGGCAAATTGTGATATGAATTATTGCATTGTGTTGTGGTTTAAACACTCCCCTTGATGTTATTTATGCTTCCTACTTTGCTTGTTAACGATATACATGTGCTTGGTAAGGAAGAGTGTAAAGCACGAAGGGTGATGCCATGCCATTTGAGGTGTAAAGCACGAAGGGTGATGTCGTGCCATTGAGAGTGTAAAGCAGGAAGGGTGATGTCGTGCCAATTGAGAGTGTAAAGCACGGAGGGTGATGTCGTGCCATTGAGAGTGTAAAGCACGAAGGGTGATGCCATGCCAATTGAGAGTAAAAGCACGGAGGGTGGTGCCGTGCCATTATTTTTATATATATCATCATTTGTTCATGGCACGAAGGGTGTTTCCGTGCAGGCGAGGATAAGAGACATACATTATATTGTGATATTTTTTTGTTGTGTGTTCATTCAGTCATTTATCTTGAGATGTTATTGTGCAACTATATTTTCTATGTGATTTGTAATCGTTGTTGCTTCATGTGTGCTTCCCACTTTATTTCTTTTATTGTTATTGGCATTTCTTCCATCTATTTGGTATTGTTATATGTATGCACGGTGAGAAAGAGACAAATGCACGAAGGGTGTTGTCGTGCCAATTGATTTTATCTACATATATACATTGGGTGAGAATGAGACAAATGCTCGAATGTATTTCAGTTCCATTTGATGTGATATATTGAATATATTTCTCACACGAGGAAAGTTAAATGAGGTGTCACATGGTGACTTTTATTTGAAAAAATTATATTTGATGATATTTATTTGAAAGAATTATATTTGAAGATATTTATTTGAAGGAATTATATTTGAAAGAGATTTATTTGAAAGAATTATACTTGAAGATATTTATTTGAAGGAATTATATTTGAAAGAGATTTATTTGAAAGAATTATATTTGAAGATATTTATTTGAAGGAATTATATTTGAAAGAGATTTATTTGAAAGAGTTATATTTGAAAGATATTTATTTGAAAGGAGTATATTAGAGATATATTTATTGGAAAGTATTATTTGAAAAGCATATTGGTGAAAGATTTATATTTGAAGGACTTGAATAATTGGTTGCAGTTATATTCATTATTTGTTGAGCAACATTAATGTTGTTCTTGTTGTCATGCTGTGTATATCACTGGTTGATTAATGTTGCCATCAGTGTTATTTGTTTCCTATTATATTTTGTATACTATATTGCACAGGTTATTAGACTAGCGAGTGTCTTGACTTTACTTCGTCACTACTCCACTAAGGTTAGTCTTGATACTTACTGGGTACCGACTGTGGTGTATTCATACTACACTTCTGCACATTGTTTTGTGCAGAACCAGGTATTGGAGATATCGGACTCGGATAGAGTGAAAGTGTGATCGAAAGTATTCAAGATAGAGCTGCTTGGTCGTCGCAGTCCCTTGGAGTCTTTCCATTTTTATTGTACTGTTAATTTCCTATTCAAACAGTATTGTACATTCGGTCCTCGAGATCGTTCCATGTATTCAGTTAGAGTTCATGACTCAGTATTACCAGTCTTGGGAGGTTGTTTGAATATTTCTGTTGTTGGTTTCGACACGTGAATTCGATTATCTATTTAAAAAAAGAGGCTTTAATTGTTATTATAATCGGCTTACCTAGTCTTAAGAGACTAAGTGCCATCACGACGCTTGTGGTGGGATTTTGGGTCGTGACATTCGGTGTCATTGTTTCTCTTATTATTACTGTTGGTTACAATATTTTAGTAATCCGCATTTATTATTGTCGTATACCATGAATATTATTTATGTGGGGGTTAATTTTTCCAACAACCGGTATCAGAGCACAGGTTCTGCTCATTCATAGAAATATTATTTTACAGTCAATTTTACTCTGTGACAAAAAGAAATGTCAGGAGTAAAGTATGAAGTAACAAGATTCAACGGTAATGACGGTTTCTCCATATTGCAAAGAAGGATGAAGGACCTTCTCATCCAACAAGGGTTAGATATTTCACTAGATGGAAAAAAGGCAAAGCCGGAAATCATGAAAGACGAGGAATGGGCAGGCATGAATAAGAAGGCGGCTAGTGCAATCAGACTGCACTTGTCCGATGAAGTACTCAATAATGTCGGGGATGAAAATAGTGCATGTGGTATTTGGAAAAGACTAGAAATTTTATACATGTCCAAATCCTTAACAAACAAGTTGTTTTTGAGAAAGCAACTCTATGCCATCCATATGAGTGAAGGTACAAATTTTTTGTCCCATTTAAATATGTTCAATGGATTAATCACGCAACTGGCAAACCTTGGAGAAACAATCACTGAAGTAGATAAGGCTATCATGCTTCTAAACTCGTTGCCATCTTCCTATGATAATTTGGAAACAACATTCCTGCATGGTAGAGATACCATCGATTTAAAGGAGGTCACATCAGACATCCGACTCAATGATAAGAAGAGGAAGAAGCCCAAAAATCAGGGGCATGCTCTTATCATGGAAAACATGGAAAGAAGTTTTTATAGAGCATCGAGTAGCCGTGATAAATCCAAAGCTCGTGGAAAGTCTAGGAACAGGTCAAAGGGCAGAAATTACTACAGTTGCGGTCAACATCTAAAAAATGACTAGAACTTAAGAATAAGATCCTTAAAAAGTCAGAAGTTTACCTTTACACAGTCAGCATCAAGCAGTGGTCTTAAAAAGTTAGAGTTGTTTTACTACTGTAAAAAAAGAATGCTTTTAGAGAACTTTTGGAAATTGGAACACTTTCTTTGTTCACATACCTTCATACTATTCTCCTCGAGACAAAAAAATATGCAAGGAACAGATTTATCATCAAGCTTTGTTCTCTGCTCCTTTAGTACATGTGCAAAAGCTCTGCAACCGAACACATTCAGATGCAAGTAGGACACTTCCTTGTTGGTTCAAACTCTCTCTGGGATGTCAAACGCCAACGAAAATGATAAACTCCTATTGATCAGGTAACATGCTATCTAAAATGCTTCACCCCAGAATGACTTAGGCAGTTTAACCATTCTGAGCATGCTTCTCACCTTCTCCACAATGGTGCGGTTCATCCTTTCGGCTACGCCATTGTATTGTGGGGTTCCAGGAACTGTCTTTTCATATCTGATCCCATGGCTCGAACAATACTCTTAAAATTCCCTTGAAGTGTACTCACTTCCATTGTCACTTCGGAGACGCTTTAGCTTTTGGCATGTCTCCCTTATCACCATAGCATGAAACTTCTAGAAAACTTGAAACATCTGATCTTTGGTATTAAAAATATAAACCCATAATTTTCGTGAAGCATCATCAATAAAAGTAACAAAATATTTGCTACCGCCCATCGATTTATTTTCCATTGGACCACAAACATCAGAATATACCAAATCAAGTATATTCAATTTTCTTTCAGACGATGTCCGAAATGAGACTATATGCTGCTTACCAAATAAACAATAGTCACAAGGTTTTACCGTTGTACATTTGGCGTAAGAAATGAGTGATTTCTTGGAAAGAATGTGCAATCCCTTCTCGCTCATATGACCCATTCTTTTGTGCCACAAATCTGTAGAAATCTCATCTTGTGCCGCGTTCAATTCACCTTGGCATATTTCTGCATTTGTCCCGTACAATGTACTATGTGCAACTCCCTTTGCAATCACCAATGATCCCTTGGTGAGTCTCCACTATTGATTTGCAAAATAGTTATTGTATCCATCTCGGTCTAAAGCAATTCTCGATATCAAGTTCATCCGCAAATCAGGTACATATTGCACGTCCTTCAAAACCAATGTACATCCGACATTTGTCTTGATACAAATGTCACCAATCCCTGTAATCTTTCAGTAACTTGTGTTACCCATTCTCACAAGGCCGAAATCACCTGCTACATATCTGCAAAAAAGATCTCTTACCGGTGTGGCATGGTAAGATGTTGTTGTATCAACAACCTATTCCGACTCTGGACCTGATAAGTGTATGCATTCCTCTTCCTCGTTTATAAAGAGGACAACATTATCATTGGTTTGCACCATGGCGATTATGTTGTCGTCATTCTTCTGGCCACTAGTTTTACCTTTGCCCTTCCTTGGATTTGGGCAATCGCTTTTTAAGTGACCTGGTTGATCACAATTGTAGAAATTCCTCGCTCTTGATTTGGATTGGTTCTTAGACTTTCCACGAGCTCCGGATCTACCATAGTTTCTCAAACTCCTTTGATAACTCCTGCCTCTACCTTCTGTGATGAGAGTATGTCCTTTATTTTCAGGCTTTTTTCTTATCTTCTCATTGAGTAGAAGAACCGATGTGACATCTTTCAACTCAATGATAGTATTACCGTGCTAGATCTTTGTTGCCAGATTATCGTACAAAGATGACAACAAGTTCAATAGCAAGATGGCTTTATATTCTTCCTCGATTTTCACTCTGAGATTAGCGAGTTGTGTGATTAGTCCGTTAAACACATTTAAATGTGACAAAAAGTTCTTACCTTCACCCATGTGTAGGGCGTATAGCTGATTCTTCATGTACAATTTATTTGTTAGAGTTTTGGACATGTATAGGCTTTCCAACCTTGTCTAAATGCCACGTGCGGTATCTTCATCAATGATGTTATTTACCACATCATCTCATAAGTGCAACCTGATTACACTAGCAGCCATTTCATCTAAGTCAGCCCAATCCTCAGCTTTCATGGTATCAGGCATTTTGGCATCAACATCTAGTACCTTGTGTAATCCTTGTTGGATGAGGAGACCTCTCATCCTTATTTGCCATGTTGAGAAACCGCTATCTCCGTTAAATTTTGCAACCTCGTACTTTACTCGGACATTTTTGTTTTTCACCGAGTATAGTACTACTGACAGTGAATAGTATTTCATTGAACGAGTAGAACCTGTGCTCTGTTACCAGTTGTTGGGAATAAACTCCCTACAGAAATAATATTCACGGTAATAAAAGAGAAATAATAATGTAGCACCGAGATACGGTAATTAGCAAGAATAAAAGAGTGATAACGACACTAAGATATTTACGTGGAAAACCCTTTTGATAAGGAAAAAACTATGACCCCGAGATGAGTAACTGATATCACTATAGCTAGGAATTTAACTATTTGTAGATCCGAGTAAAATACTCCAAAGACCACTACAACACTCAAAAGATATAACTCTTTTGATATTCCCACCTTACTATAATATCGCTCACTCTCTATTTTTCTCACAGACTATTTTCTTATACCTTGTCTATGAAACCTCACTCTTTCTTTCTCTCTTTGTTTTGTGTATCTTCAACTATCTATTTACAGACGTCTAATTCTCCTTGCTTGCATCATGGATGACATTATCATAATATAAATGTCAAACTTTCACCTTGAGAAAGCAATGAAAAATCTGCCAACCCAAATCACATTTCCTGTAGATTTGGCAGCATGGTACTTTATGTCAAAGGAAGTTTGCCTTCCTTTCACATTCATGGAATGGACCCCACACTGCACATAAAAATAACTCAATTAAGCTCAAGTGTCGCACAATTTAATAGTAAAACACCAAAATCTAAGGTAAATAATGAATTATGGCCAAACATCACCCATGTATGAAGAAAATTATTGTATGATATACTCCATCCGTCCCAAATTATGTCGTTTTTCGCTTCTCAAAATTCAATATTTTAAAATATTTTTTTTAATTATATTAACGTGAGAAGAATTGCAACTGACTAGATCTTTGCTTCCTTTCCGCTTTTGTTATTGAGAGCGGAATAACCCTTTAGTTATTCCATACCATCACTGACTAGATCCTTGGTCACTTAAATTCATTAAACAATAAAAAATTCATGTCATTATTGGAAAGGTTAAAAAAATAATCATATTTGAGCTCAAACAGTGAATTCTTAAGTAAGTGCTTCAAACCTAAACTAATAGATTAAAGCATAAACCAACGGAATCACCATCCAAGCAATACATAGTTAATTTGAGCAAATATGCAGCAGGGTATTTCAAGCAAGAATTTTGCCATAATAAACGCAAACCCACATCTGAGCAAAACACCAACAGATACGTGAAACAAAGACTTGAGATAAGAGATTGAACCTTTAACAACAACAAATATTCCTTTATTAGCAAACTCCTCCAATGAAGTTACAACAGCTAATATCGATGCCGAATGGACTCAAACAAAGACAGCCCGCCGGAACTCAAACGTGATCCCACTGGAGACCCCCCTTTTTTGTACTATTTTTCGCTCAGATTTGAAATACCAAAAATTGGGGTTTTCCTGCTGGTTTTTTGCTCGGTTTGAGAGGTTGTTTGACTGTTTTTTGTGGTTGAAACTAGTAGCTGGTGATTAAGGGGAGTAGAAGAAAGCTACTTATTTTGTGTGAAGATGACCAGCTTAATTGTGGGCTTTGACATTAATGGTGAAAAATGAGAAGGGAAGAAGATGAGTGTGTGGTTAGGAAGAAGAGAAATCTCGGCTCCTCCTTTTGTGTTTTTCTTGCCAGTTTAGCTCTTAGGTGCTAATTTTTATCCGATTCCTCCTCCCTCCTTTTGCGAAGAGAACGCCCCCCTGTTTTCTCTCCCCTATTTTTTGACTTTCCTCTTCCACTTTTTTATTTTCCTCCCCTTTTTGACTTTCCTCCTCCCTCCTCTTTTTGACTTTCCTCCTCCCTTTTTAATTTTTGTCCTCCCCTTTTTTACTTTTTGTTGTATGTGTTTGGGGTAGAGATGAATCTCCTTCTTTTTTTGTGAGTATCCATGTGTGTTGGTTGAGGGATTATGTGAGGGAAGTGCATGGGGAAAGTGAGAGTCTGAATGAAAAAATATTCACGCACAGTCAAAAAAGGTACGAAAAACAACCTAGGCGAAAAGTACTTCTACCCGGAACTATGAGCTGGATCCCCCTAGGCGAAAAAGTTCTACCTGGGTTAAGCTATGAAAAACATCCTGGGCGAAGAGTTCTTCTACCCGGAACTATGAGCTGGATCCTCCTAGGCGAAAAGGTTCTACCTAGGTTAAGCTACAAAAAACAGCCTGAGCGAAGAGTACTTCTACCCGGAACTATGAGCTGGATCCCCTAGGCGAAAATGTTATACCTGGGTTAAGCTACGTAAAACAACCTGAGCGAAGAGTACTTCTACCCGGAACTATGAGCTGGATCCCCCTAGGCGAAAAGGTTCTACCTGGGTTAAGCTACGTAAAACAACCTGAGTGAAGAGTACTTCTACCCGGAACTATGAGCTGGATCCCCCTAGGCGAAATGGTTCTACCTGAGTTAAGCAACGAAAAATAACCTGAGCGAAGAGTACTTCTACCTGGAACTATGAGCTGGATCCCCCAGGCGAAAAGGTTTTACTTGGGTTAAGCTATGTAAAACAACCTGAGCGAAGAGTACTTCTACCCGAAACTATGAGCTGGATCCCCTAGGCGAAATGGTTCTACCTGAGTTAAGCTACGTAAAACAACCTAAGCGAAGAGTATTTCTATCCAGAACTATGAGCTGGATCCCCCTAGGCGAAATGATTCTACCTGAGTTAAGCTACGAAAAACAACCTGAGCGAAGAGTACTTCTACCCGGAACTATGAGCTAGATCCCCCTAGGCAAAACGGTTCTACCTGAGTTAAGATATGTAAAACACCCTGAGCGAAGAGTACTTCTACCCGGAACTATGAGCTGGATCCCCCTAGGTGAAATGGTTCTACCTGGGTTAAGCTAAAAAAAATGATTTGTATGAACAATAGTGATGCATGCTGAAAATAAAAAAAAATTAAGATTTTGCGGAAACTTACCTTTGATGACTTTCGTCCTTTAAGAATCTCCATTTTGCACTGCTTTGTTCCTACTTCAAACAAAGGAAAATTGTGAGTTTTAGAAGTGGTGGTCAGTTTGTGACCTTGATGTCTTTGGCAGCTTGGCTTTGTTCCCATTTGTTTTAGGAAGACCGACTGTATTGGTAGTTGGCTACACTGCTGGTAGACTCTGTTGTTGCTTTCAAGAGACTTTTGCTCTCTCTACCAACCCTGATTGTGTTTGTGGCTCAATCAGCCTTATCCCAACTAGAGATCTTTGCTTAGGTGACTTTTTCTGATATCTTGAATAACTTTTTGCTTTTAGAGCAATTTGTTTGTCAGAGAGAATCGCAACTGGGTATGCGCCTTTTGCATGATGTGCACACTTCATAGTCTCTGTTCAGTACTACAGGGAACCCGTAATCAATATTGCAATCTTTTCTTTTCTTGTTTTTGACAAGTAGGCAGACATAAATATCTTTCGGGGAACCTTTGTATAGCACAAATCCTTAAGACTTGTCGACTGTAACAACTATGTGTGCATGTTACTTCTCTGATAATGTTATCTTGAATGTTCAAGCCATAATTTGCTTTGTGAAACTGAAAAGCTGGTAGGAGATTTTGAAATCCTTTCTTACTTGTTTTGACAAGGACTGACTCAAAGCAAAGGATATAATGATGCGAAGAAACAATATTTACAAGAGATTCCTTCATGAGGAAGGAAAGAAGGAAGAATTTATATATATATGGAAGAGGCTTTGTTTTTTTTTTGAATGAGGTAACTAGCCTTAATGATCATGACATGCATTTTGGACTCAACGGCCTAATCTATCAAACTGATCTAATCATTCCTTCTGTTATTCCTTCGGGCCTTGAAATCGTGCTTGTTTGTATTAATTCTTTGCATCAGTTTCACGACTTACTTTCGACTAGTGGTGCCCCGAGAGATTTTGTTAGAAGGAAGAGTTCTTTTTTTTTCCAGTAACTAGCCTTAATGATCATGACATGCATTTTGGACTCAACGGCCTGATCTATCAAACTGATCTAATCATTCCTTCCGTTATTCCTTCGGGCCTTGAAGTCGTGCTTGTTTGTATTAATTCTTTGCATCAGTTTCACGACTTACTTTCGACTAGTGGTACCCCGAGATATTTTCATCGACAAGTCTCTCTCATTTATTTATCTCTATTTACAGTCGTCTTACAGTGCCTGTGAGTGTTTTCACTAGTAAGACTCTCTCATTTATTTATCTCTACTTATCGTCGTTTTACAGTGCCTGTGAGGGTTTTCACTAGTAAGACTCTCTCATTTTTTTCTTTTTTTTTTTCTTTTCTTGATTACTTGAGTGAGAACGATGACCATGTCCTCCATATGACAGCCATTGCTCATTGCGGATTTTCATTGGCATTCTCAAAACTGATCTAGAGGTCTTGTTTGGAAGGCTTTTGGATATAGTTAGAAAGAAAGGACGACATGAAGGCTTAAAGTAGACTCAATATGATGGGTTTTACATTTACAACTCTTGGAATCGACTATTTCAAAAAAAAAAGTAAAACAAACTCATGCCCCATTTTTAGATACTGGATTTTTTTAATTTTTTATTTTTGGAGTTGTTATTTAGTTGGACCGAACCGTGTAAGGCTGCCTACGTATCCCTTTTTCTAAGGAGTCAGGTCAAACGTAGTTCAAACATCAGACCTAACTATTTTTTTTATCTTTCTTTTTCTTTTTTCTTTTTCTCTTTTTTTCTTTTCTTTTTTTTTCTTTTTTTTCTTTCTAAATAAGTTGCCCCAACTTTTATTTCCTTGGGGCATGGATCTTTGACTGTTCTTTTCTTATTCTTTTTTTTCACTTGAACTTTTTAAGAGTTTCTCCAGTTTGTACTCTTGGGGCATGAACTTCTCTTTTCATTTATTTTATTTTATTTTTGTTTTGACTTTTGACTCTAAACTTGATTCCAAAAGAGGGTGGTCAAAGAAAATAACACAAGCTCAAAAGGGGTAACGAAGGGTATAAAGTGTTTGAGTAGCAGAAAAAGGGCCTCCCAGCTTCGAGAATGCCAAACATAGTATCCTTTTGTGATCACAACATTGATGAACATGTCTGTCTTTTTGGTGTGTCGTGGTCAAAAGACACTTTCCATCAATTAATGTCAAATTTTCCACCAAACTTCAGTTAATTCTTCCTTAAACCCGATCTTCACAATGATTTGAAGATAAAGATCATTAACCCCACGGGTATGACTATTCTAGTTCCACATGAATTTGAACCTAGCTTAATTCCAAAGTGTTTCGACTATGTATTCATCCTTAAAAGTGTCTTGTTCTCAGTTAACTAGTTCAAGACTAAATCAGTTATCTAGGATCTGACAAAAAATTTCGCTTGCATGTCATGTCACTAGAACTAGCGTGAAAAGAACTATGCACAAAATGGACACAAATTGACTGACTGTTTTTTATTGAATAAAGGATAGTGGGATCTGATAACATAAAAAGAAGAAGAAATGACGACAAAATAAGCTACCATGTCTCCTTAATGGATAAAAGATGAGTGACTTTCCAGTTACTAAGCGACATCTTAGCCACGGACTTGCACATCAGCATTACTACGACATTCAACCATTTTTATTGCTATGGAGTCAGCACTCAAATTTTGACTTTTGGTTAAACCGCTCCCCATATTGGCTATCAGATTTTAGGACTTACAACATGTGAATTTTCACAATAATTAATTTTCCAAAGGACATCAACGAATTCGCATGTCTCCCTATCATCACAGATCAGCCAAGCAGAACATGTCTTGTTGCTCAAAACTAGTAGAAGTCAGCCAACATTTGCCTCTATTTTTTATCACCAACTTGTCTACTTGCCTTTTTGTGACCTTAGTTGGATCAATAATAGTGTTTCTTGTTCCTTCAGTTGAGAAGATGATAGAGTGATCCTGGATTATTTGTGTGATTCACCATTGCAAACCAACAAACCAACCATATTTAACTAGCTTTTATTTCAAAATAACAAGCATGTTAGAATGCACACACTCTTCTTCTCTTTCTTCTCTTTTTTTTCTTCAAAATCATTCGATCGAACCTGATGTGGGTTGCCTACGTATCATGTGGGAACATGAATCAAATCTTGTGTAGTTCGGAAAGATCAAAAATAAAATAGATAAACTAACTCTTTTTTTTATTACTCATATACAAATAATCCGATAAAATCTCCTAGCAACTAAAATAATTTTAATTTTTTTTTTGGGAATTGGTGAAAGAAATACTTCTAAAGAAGAAAGAAAATATTTTTGGATTTTGAATTTTTTTTTTTTTGTAAATTTCAAAAGAAAGAAAATATTTTTTAGGATTTTAATTATTTTTAAAATATGGGAGAAAGACTTTTTTTTTAAAAGGAAGAAAATATTTTTGAATTTTTGGATTTGACGTCTGTGATGACCCAAAAGGTCATCTTATGTTTTAGAACTCAAATCTGCGCTCTTAAGCCTTAAAACTCTAATTTTTACCCCCTCGATTTGTGTGCGCAGTCCGGGTAGGTTTCCGGAAAGCTTTTATGTTGAAAATTAATGAAAATAAGAATTTATGCCTTAAAAGTTGATTTTAGTTGATTTTGGTCAATATATTTGGTAAACGGGCCCGGATCCGTATTTTGATGGTCCTGGTGGGTCCGTATCCAATTATGGGACCTAGGCGTATGCCCGGAATTGAATTTGAAGGTCCCTAGCTCAAGTTATGAATTTTTGATGAAAATTAAAAGTCTTGAAATTATTTATTTTAAAGAAATGATTGATGTTTGGAATTGTTAGTACCGGGTCCATATTTTGGTTCCGGAGCCCGGTACAGGTTCATTATGATATTTAAGACTTGTCTGTGAAATTTGATGAGAAACGAGTTGATTTGACATGATTCGGACGTCCAGTTGAGAAAATAAAAATTTTAAAGTGTTCTTGACAATTTCATTTGATTTGGTGCTAAATTCGGAGTTTTAGGTGTTATTTTGGCGATTTGATCGCACGAGCTGGTCCGTATGATATTTTTAGACTTGTGTGCATGTTAGGTTTGGAGCCCCAAGGGCTCGGGTGAGTTTCGGATAGGCCACATGATGTTTTGGTCTTGGGAAAAATCTGGTTTTCTGCAGATTCTTGTGTGTGGCATATCCTTCTTCGCGTTCGCGAAAGTCCTCTCGCGAACGCGAAGAGTAAACTGGTGAGGCTGAGATTTATTCTTCGCTAATGTGAAGGTATGGTCGCGAACGCAAAGTGATGGGGATTTACCCTCCGCGAACGCGACCGGCTCACCGCGAAAGCGAATCACTTGGGGACCTAGGGGAGGGTTGGTCGTTCCTTCATCGCGAACGCGAAGGCCAGGGGAGAGTAACCATTGCGAACACGAGCAGGGTCTCGGGAACACGAAGGCTTGGAAGCCAGTACCCTTCGCGAACACGACAGTGGCCTCGCGAACGCGATGCACACTGTCGCACAGTGCATAAAACAGAATCAAACACGGGCTTAAGCCATTTCTTCAACATTTTTCAAGAACCAAACGGGTAGAGGCGATTTTCAAGAGTCATTTTCTTCCCCAAAGTGTTGGTAAGTGATTCTAAACCATTTTATTTCAATTACCCCTTACATTTTATGAATTATCAACTTAAAATCTAGAGTTTTCATGGTAGAATTAAGGGTTAGGGTAGAAATTAGGAATTTCGGAAATTTGGGGATTTAGACCTCAATTTGAGGTCGGATTCCAAAACCAATTATATATTCAGGCTCGGGGGTGATTGGGTAAATGGATTTTGGTCCGAACCTCGGGTTTTGACCAAGCCGGCCCGTGGGTCGATTTTTTGACTTTTTGGAGGAAAATTTGGGAAATTTAATTTATGCAATATAATTGATTCCTTTCAAAATATTTGATTTTATTGAGTCATTTTTGAATAGATACGAGTGGTTTGGAGGTGAATTCCAAAGGAAACGCTGTGATTGAGAATTAAGTGGCCTTCGGAGCGAGGTAAGTGTTGTGTCTAACCCTGACTTGAGGGAATTAGGAACCTTAGATTACTTGCTAAGTGAAATTCATGTGAGTGGCGTATATGTGAGGTAACGAGTACTTATGCGCCGCCAATTTACCTGTTTTCCATATTTCTCTATTTTTCTTATATTGTCTCATTCCTATGCCTAATTGATACGTGTTATACTAGTGTTGTTCAATTTATCGTTTTTATCATGTTTACGGATTTTCTGGTGATAATTGAGTTTTTATTTCAAAGTTGAGATTGATATTATGGAACCAAATGTTAAAGTAAGGTTTGTACTTGTTATTCTATCTCCCTGTTGTTATTTATGCATTGCATTATGGTAAGGGAGAGTGTTAATGCACGAAGGGTGATGCCGTGCCATATTGTGAGTGTTAATGCACGAAGGGTGATGTCGTTCCATATTGTGAGTGTTAATGCACGAAGGGTGATGTCGTGCCATATTGTGAGTGTTAATGCATGAAGGGTGATGTCGTGCAATATTGTGAGTGTTAATGCACGAAGGGTGATGCCGTGCTATGATATGAGAGTTAATGTACGAAGGGTGATGACATGCCATTTCTATTAATTTTATGGTGAGATTGAGAGTAAAAGCACGAAGGGTGATGCCGTGCATTTTTCCTTACCGTATTCACTATTCCTGTTGATTCATGATATATTGACTGCTCTGGTGATCATTCTGTTATAGTTCTTTATCTTGTATTCCCCACAGTATGTTCCCCTCCCGACATTTGCTATTTAGTTCTTTATTTCTGTTATTTGTATATACACTGTTAAATTATACAGGTTGATTTGTAGGTGTCTTGCCTTAGCCTCGTCACTACTTCGTCGAGGTTAGGGTCGATACTCACCAGTACATGTGGTCGGTTGTACTGATACTGAACTCTGCACTTTCTGTGCAGATTTTGATACCGGCTCGGGTTGATCAAGATTTTGCTATTGGTCCGCTGTTCGAAGACTCAAGGTAGATTTGTCGGCGTTCACACACCTTAAAGTTCTCGTCTATCTTTTCTATTCTACTGTTTCTTTCATTCAGACAATTGTATTTCTTTCAGACTATTACTTGTAGAATATTCTAGAATGCTCATGAATTGTGACTTCAGATCCGGGTGGTAGTAATTAATACAGTTTTATGATATTTTACACTTATTATATTTTATCTTTATTAACTATTGCTAATTACTGAATGGGAATAAGGAATTGGTTTAATGATTCTCAAACGTTGGCTTGCCTTGCAAGTGAAATGTTAGGCGCCATCACGGTCCCGTCGGTGGGAAATTTCGGGTTGTGATAACGTCTCAAAGAAAAACTTCTAAAGAAGGAATTAAAAAAAAATATCTTTTTGGATTTTTAAAAATTGGGGACCGGAACCGATGAGGTTTGCCTACGTATCTCACATCCGGTGAGAATCAGACTCGCGTAGTTTTGTCGGTGTTGACATAACAGAAAAACATGATTTTCTTTCTTTCTTTTTTTTTTTTTGAAAATATTTGGCTTATTTTTTAAATGACTCTTCTTTGTTTTTTTTAAAATTACGGCAGAGTTTTAGGACTTTTCAAATACCTGGATTTTTTAGAACTGGGTAAATTTCTTTCTCCTCACTCTTATTTTTTCTTGATTTTCTTTCCCTATTCTAGAAGATGTTCAACATGCAAGCCGAAACAAACAAGTGCACAAGTAGCACGTTAAATGCATTAGGATGGTCTTTTAAATTGGGTATACCTGTCCTAGATGGACCCAACCCGTGTGTTGAGTTCCCAAAATCAAATGCACGTGATGCAAACAAACATACCTACTAGGGATCCAGCATGAGGTTCGTTCTTCTATGTTTAAATCCTAGTGGAGAAAGGTATCTAGACTGGCTTACTCGAACGGACAACTCGAGCCGAGGACGGTCACCGTAGCATTACTTTCCGTCTTAGCTGGTGGTGCTCCTTGCCTAAAATATGTGTGACTAAAAATCCTTCACCGGGTGGCAAGCACCTCGGCTATCTCAAAGAAAGTGAGCTATGTCAAGCAAATGCCCAATTTTAATTTCAAGAAGACTCAAAGGGGGTGCGTGAGAAGACAATTTATATATACAGTTCAATAATATCAAAGTAGTAAAAAGCAGACAAGTAGCACATTAGACCCAAATAAATTACAACATATACAAAATTAATAAAGGCAAATAAAAGTCAACATTTACAAGCTCGAATTCTGATATCCCCAGCAGAGTCGCCAGATATGTCACACCCCTTTTCTACCCCAAAAGATGTATAGTTATGGATTGTGAGTTAAAGAGTTTTTCCAATTAAAGTGACAAACTTGAGTAGGGATTGTTTTATTTACAGAGTCGCCACTTGGAATTAAGTTTTTGGGTGTTCCAAGTCACCTTTTATTTGAATCCCTAATCAAAGGAAGGTTTGACTCTATTATTATTGGTCTACGAAAATAAAATCCGGGGAGAAATTCTATTGACTGGGGAGAAGGTGTAAGGAATTCTCAGAGTCCCGTGGTTCTAGCACAGTCGCTTTATTGACTATATTTGGCTTTAATTATTTTTGGATAAAGTGTGTTGTATTAGTTTTCATGTTTTACCTATGTCCGCTTTTATTGCTTGATTAGATTTACGAAAATAATCTTGAAATAAGTCACGCGTACGTGTACTCGTCTTATTTGGCATGTCAAGAATCATGCCACGCGTACGTGTACTCGTCTCATTAGGCGTGTCAAGAATCATGTCACGCATACGTGTACACAATTCACAACACTTACTTAAGCTTGTTTGGCCAAAGTCGCGCGAACGCGTACCTTGATTTATTTTGAGAATCACAATTATGTCCCGCGAACGTGTACACAATCAGGATAATAGATTAAAAGCGTGCCTAAAAGTATACTAGCGGTGTTCATTATTCTTCCTAAACTTTGAGATTATTGTGAGGTTGTGAATTATGAAGTAGTTGTGGAAAAATATAGTATTTAGTTATTGATGACTATTTATTACAGAATTTTCTTTATTAATTAAGAAAATGAATACGCCATTAGTAAAATAACAATTAGAAATCCACAAGCCACTAACAATATAAATACACTAAATTATTTAAACTAACTCTCAAAATCAATGTATCAAATTAGACATACAGCAGCAACTAAGAATAAATGTGTAAGTCAATGATTGAGTTCCTAACCCATTAAATAAAACACTTTTATATAAAGATATAATCTAAATCATGTCTCTCTAGGAACCTTGACCCACTCAAATCCAT